>NC_057806.1:250984382-251161813 GCF_018294505.1 Triticum aestivum | reverse complement strand
TATGAACTATGCAAGTTACTCATCTATTCATGTGTCATATATGCAAAAATCAAGGGAAGTAAAAATGGATGACATATACATATACAACATGTACACCTTGTCTCTTTTGTTAGCCACATTTCAGATTAAGCAACGCCAAGGACGGCTTTATTTTCAAGAAGGGGAGGATGATGAGGACATGACTACCTTGGATATGACCAAAAATATTGCATATATGCATATTTGTCAGGTGATTTCTAGTGCAAACTATTCAATAATCTATTTATGTTATCCAGAACAAAAATACTTCACACACTTTTGTGTTTTGTCTAATTGCAGGTGTATGGGACATTTGTACAATCGACATATGAAGATAAGGAAGAAAGAGATGTTTATTTGCTGTCCAAAAAGTTCTCTCACGTCACTTTTGGCCCAAGAGAAGATAGAGTCCAAGTCTCTCACGTTCTGGATTCAGATTCGGACTGCACAGACATACCTGACTCAAAACGCACACAAGTTTTTCATACGGACTCTGAATTGGGTGATTCTTTTTTTGTTGGAAACTAGATTTCGTGCACTTTCCAACCCAATTGGAATCACCTTCAAATTCGTCCGGAGCGTTGAGTTGTGGACGAAACAATTTGATGCTGCAGTAGAATCCGAGTCAAACTACAAGTCCAAAGGTGTTACATCACCTTCACTTGGGCCCATTGGCCTTGTACGACCTAGATTTAGTTTTAAGCTGCCTTGGGACGTCCTCCCACCTCCTTGGCCGCCACCCCTTGCTCCTATATAAGTAGATCCATCTAGTAGCTTTTTCCTTGGGATTTGTTTAGTTAAAAGTTAGCCATTGCAACTTCGTGTACTTCGTTTGTGTCCAACGACCAGACCAAGACCGCTTCCGGATCCCCACCATTATCTCATATTTATTTGCAATATTCAGATTGCTTTATCATATTCTTGCTCGTTCTTCGATTGCTTGCAGGAATAGACCTTCGTGGTCAGGCTGACCGTGCTTCCAGCATCGTCAGTAACCTCAGGAGATTGGTTTAGCGATTGCTAAGGAGCAACGTCGTGCACGTTTGTAGTCGGATCATCAAAGTCGTCTCCACCAAATCGATAGTTATCATCTCATCGAAAGATCGGGACCCTCGCCTCTATCACTTCATTTGTAAGCAAAACAAATGTATCCAACTTAGGCAGCATCATATTCACATGAACATTAGAATCGTTACCAAGAAACGAAAGTACCTGATAATTCAATTGGCGTGCGCGAGCTCTAGTAATTGGTCCAGTATGTACAGCAGCAGGGGCTGTGGGTGTAACAATGGTATTGACAAATCAATAGGTGCACGAGGTAGGAAACCATACACAATTTCAAAAGGGCACATCTTAGTAGTAGAATGCAATGAACGATTATAAGCAAATTCAATATGAGGCAAGCATTCTTCCCACATTTTCTTGTTATTCTTCAAAACAGCCCTAAGCATAGTAGACAATGTTCTATTGACTACTTCAGTTTGTCCATCAGTTTGGGGGTGACAAGTAGTACTAAAAAGCAGTTTAGTCCCCAACTTAGCCCGTAAACATCTCCAAAAGTGCCTAAGAAATGTAGTATCACGAGTTGAAACAATAGTATTTGACACACCATGCAAGCGAATAATTTCACGAAAGAACAAATCAGCAACATTAATAGCATCATCGCTTTTATGACATGGTATAAAGTGTGCCATTTTTGAGAACCTATCCACGACAACAAATATGCTATCCCTCCCCTTCTTTGTTCGAGGTAAACCTAAAACAAAGTCCATAGATATATCCTCCCAAGGAACACTAGGTACAGGCAAAGGCATATATAAACCATGAGGATTGAGTCGTGACTTAGCTTTTTGACATGTAGTGCAGCGAGCAACAAAACGCTCAACATCCCGTCTCATCTTTGGCCAAAAGAAATGTGTAGCAAGTATATCCTCCGTCTTCTTGACGCCAAAGTGTCCCATTAATCCTCCTCCATGCGCCTCCTGCAACAACAAAAGACGAACAGAGTTAGCTGGAATGCATAGCTTGTTAGCACGAAACACAAATCCATCATTAAGAACGAACTTGTTCCAAGTTCTCCCTTCCTTACAATTCTGCAATACATCTTTAAATTCAGCATCATGCACATACTGATCTTTGATGGTCTCCAAACCAAATATTTTAAAGTCAAGTTGTAAAAGCATAGTATAACAACGAGACAATGCATCAGCAATAACATTTTCTTTACCCTTCTTGTGTTTAATGACATAAGGAAAAGTCTCAATGAATTCAACCCATTTAGCATGTCTACGGTTTAGTAAAGGAGCATGTGTCAACTTATTTTTCAATACCATGAAGGCTTCTTCATGTGCGGTACCCCAAACAAAAGGCACATCCTTCTTTGTAAGCTCGTTGAGAGGTGCAGCAATGGTGCTGAAATCTCTCACAAAACGCCTATAGAAACAAGCGAGGCCAAGGAAACTCCTCACTTGTGTGACCGTTTTGGGCTGCGGCCAACTCTCAATAGCTTCAATCTTGGCTTTATCAACTTCAATTCCCTGTGGAGTAACAACATATCCAAGAAAAGATACTCGGTTGGTGCAAAAGGTGCACTTTCCAAGGTTACCAAACAAACGTGCATCACGTAGAGCAATAAAAATAGCACGTAAATGTTCCAAATGTTCCTCCAAAGATTTGCTATAAATCAATATGTCATCAAAGTAAACTGATGAGGACATCAATACAATTGTTACACCCACAGCCCCTGCTGCTATACATACTGGACCAATTACTAGAGCTCGTGCACGCCAACTAAATTACCAGGTACTTTCGTTTCTTGGTAATGATTCTAATGTTCATGAGAATATGATGCTGCCTAAATTGGATACATTTGTTTTGCTTACAAATGAAGGGCCTAGCTTGGAGAAGGATGAACATTGGAGCAAGAACAAGCATGGAGATGATGGCATGCGCAAGGGGAACAAGAACGGAGTTACAAGTGATGATTTCAGGACTTTGAAGCCACCATAATGGGTGCATGAAGCCTTGGACGAAATATACAAGATGCCACTTCATAAATTTCGTCCCGAGGCTATTTTAGGTGCTGCGTCACCTTATTATTGGGCCAGGCCCATGTAATTTCGAAATACATAAGTATAGGATATTTTTAGAGTCCGTATGTGTGGGGAAACAAGAGATAGGGTTGATTTCGGACTCCTCCACCAAGGGCCACGAAATTCCCCCCTCTTCCTCCATATATACAGCCCTTAGGGCATCGTTTAGACTTTGGGTTTTGTTTAGATTAAAAGTTCACCATAGCTGCAACTTCGCGTACTTCGTTTGTGTTCAACGACCAGACAAAGGCGTCACAGAACCCCACCTTGATCAATAAAGCTTTCATCTTATATTCGCAATATCCAGATTGCAATCTTAGTTTCTTGCTTGTTCTTCGTTTGCTCGCAGGAAACAGACCCTCGTGGTCAGGTTGATCGTGCTCCGGCGTGGTCAATAACCTCTCGGAGTTGGTTTAGCGATTGCTAAGGCGGGACGTCCTCGCACGTTCGTAGTCGGATCGTCAAAGTCGACTTCCACCAAAGCGAAATCCACCATCTCATCGAAAGACGGGACACCTTTGCCTCTATCAAGTGGTATCAGAGCCAGGTTGCTCAGTGAGATTTTACAGTTTTTTAGTAGTTTAGATCGAGTCTGTTCTTCATACCTCTGGTCCACGAAAAAGCCACAAAAAAAATTAGGGTTAGTTCATCGTATCCGAACCAATCTGAGCCTTGCATAATCTTTTTAGGGTTTTGCTTTGTTGAATTTGCGGTTGCATCGTCGTGTCTAGTTGCTGGTCTTAGAGTCTAGTCTTTTAGAGTTTCGAGTTCTGGTCATAAGTTGTCACGCCGCCGCCGCACCATCATCATCGCCCCTGCCATCTACCACCACCGCACCGAATCCGTATCCATATACCACCACCAATCCGTGCCCATATACCACCACCGATCCATATCCATATACTACCACCGCTACCACCACCGCTGCCATATACCACCACCATATATCCACCACCAATCCGAGTTCCTTGCTTATTAGGTTTGTTTTCGGGATCCATCTAGATTCCGATTCGTGTTTCCTTGCCGGAGTCGGGTAGCCACGCTCCGTTTAGGCCCAAAATTTTTCAAAAACGCATTTTTCGAAAAAATTTCTGGCTATCCTATTTTTAGGTGTTTCTGAGTGTTTTGAGACAGGTGCCATTATAGGAAGTTTTTTTTGACCCGTTTCCAGTTTTTGGGTCCGGGCAGTCGAAAAAAAAAATTGGTCGAAAAAATTTTGTGCCCATCCTGTCAGTTTGAGCTAGGAAGAGTTTTGAGACACTCGCCATTATAGTGATTTTTCGCAAAAAAAAAGCAGCGCAAAAAAAAAGAGCAAAAAAAAATTCAGAGTGTGCTTTTCCCTTGTTTACGTGTCGCGCCGTGATTTTGTTAGTGTTCTAGGCTCGCGTCTCTTGCACAGTCTAGCCTAGGACCAGCACAGTACCGT
Source organism: Triticum aestivum (assembly GCF_018294505.1). NCBI lineage: Eukaryota > Viridiplantae > Streptophyta > Magnoliopsida > Poales > Poaceae > Triticum > Triticum aestivum. The sequence continues at coordinate 251,157,277 of NC_057806.1, read as the reverse complement.
CGTTGAGCGTTTATTCAACTTTGCATCTCTGAATTGATTATTGCTGACCCTTTTTGCTACCATATTATAAGCCTTCCCAGCTCCACATACATCTACGTCGTGCGTTTGACTCTCCCTGGTAATCGCTCTATCCAAGCTTTGAGAGTTTTTGACTACAACGGTTGCCGATCACCGCCTGCTGCTGGGTAAGAACTGGTAAGACTTTGAGATTTGCTTGACGGATTTGTGACACCCACCACCACCACTTGTTCGTAGTCTGTAGGATCATATTCTTGTGTGTTTCTATTGCTGCTAACCATGCCAGGATCACAAGCCGACGAGATTGACTGGGAGAATTTATCGAACAAGGAGCTTCATGATAAGTTTCAGCAAATGATGACTGAACAGGTGCAAGATGTGCTGAACAATTTTGAAGAGGCCATGGAGAAGATCACTGGCCTTGAGAAGACGTTCGAAACAAAGCTCGATAACAAGTTTAATGAATTGCTCGCGCGTCTTCCACCACCACCACCCGCTGCACCTAATGCACCTCTCCAACAACAACAACAACGACTACCTCCACGTCGCGAAGCAGACCTCCGCCGAGCAAGCCGTGTTCCTCTTGCGTTTGGCCAAACTGTTGGTGCTGCTGTTGATACTTCTGTGGCTCCTGCTGCTGATGCCGAGGAGGATGATTATGTGGGAGATTATGAGGATGAGGTTGATCAAAATCAACACTACGTGCAGCCACCTGTACCACCACCAGCAGGTCGACCTCAGGTATATATTCGTAATGGTAGGCCTGCACCACCACCTCAGGTACGAGATGATGTCCATATTCCTAAACTGAAATTGAATATTCCACCATTTGAGGGTAGATATGTTCCTGATATATATCTTACTTGGGAGTTAGAAACTGAACAACGATTTACATGTTTACAATATCCTGAGGAGAGACGAGTTGCTGCTGCCATTTGTGCTTTCACTAGTTTTGCATGTGTATGGTGGTCTGAACATTGTAGATTATATCCTATTCCAACTACTTGGGCTGCTTTGAAAACTGCTATGCGTACGCGTTGGGTTCCACCATATTATCAACGTGAATTGCTTCAAAAATTGCAGCGTTTAAGACAAGGGAAAAATTTTGTAGAAGAATATTATCAGGAATTACAAACTGGCATGATTAGATGTGGTATTGTTGAGGAGAATGAAGCTATGCTTGCACGTTTTCTGGGTGGATTAAATAGAGAGATTCAGACCATTCTAGACTATAAGGAGTATACTAATATCACTCGTTTATTCCATCTTGCTTGTAAAGCTGAACGTGAAGTGCAGGATCGACAAGCATTGGGGCGAACTAACTTTTCTGCAGGCCGACCTTCATCATGGACACCACGTGCATCTTCTACTTCAACTGCACCAGCACCTCCATCCGGTGCCACCTCCAGCCGTGATACAAGAAAACAGGCACAACCACCATTATCTGCCAAGAGCACACCTGCGGGGCCTGCACAACGTTCTTCTTCTTCCATGGCATCAACAGGGCACACAAGTGATATTATTTGTCGTCGTTGTAAGGGAGGAGGTCATTATGCGAGGGAATGCAAATCTCCGCGTGTGATGATTGCTACTGCGGATGGTGGATATGAGTCCGCTAGTGACTATGATGAGGAGACATTGGCTCTTATTACACGTGAAGAACATGGTGGAGATGATTCTGATCATGAGACGCAATACATGGCTCCTGAAGACGCTGACAGGTATGAATGTTTAGTTGCTCAACGTGTTTTGAGTGTGCAGGTCACACAAGCTGAGCAAAATCAGAGGCACAATTTGTTCCATACCAAGGGAGTTGTGAAGGAACGTTCTGTGCGCGTCATAATAGACGGAGGGAGCTGCAACAACTTGGCTAGCATGGAGATGGTGGAGAAGCTTTCTCTCACCACAAGACCACATCCACATCCTTACTACATCCAATGGTTCAACAACAGCGGCAAGGTTAAGGTAACACGTACTGTTCGTGTGCATTGTAGTATCTCTACATATGCTGATTATGTTGATTGTGATGTGGTACCTATGCAAGCATGTTCCTTATTACTTGGTAGACCATGGCAATTTGATAAAAATTCTGTACACCATGGTAGAAACAATCACTATACTCTTGTTCATAAGGATAAAAATATTACTTTGCTTCCTATGACTCCTGATTCCATTTTGAAAGATGATATTAATAGAGCTAATAAAGCACAACAGGAGACGAATAAGAGTGAAAATCAGATTGTGGCAAAAGAATTTGAGCAACAAATGAAGCCTAATAATAAACCATCTAGTGTTGCTTCTGAAATTAAATTGAAAAGTGCATGTTTATTTGCCACCAAATCTGATATTGATGAGCTAGATTTCAGCAAATCTGTTTGCTATGCTTTTGTGTGCAAAGAGGCATTATTTTCATTCGAGGACGTGCCTTCCTCTTTGCCTCCTGCTGTCACTAACATTTTGCAGGAGTTCGCTGACGTCTTTCCACAAGACGTGCCACCGGGATTACCGCCTATTCGAGGGATTGAGCATCAGATTGACTTAATTCCCGGTGCTTCACTGCCAAACCGTGCACCATACCGTACCAATCCAGAGGAGACGAAGGAGATTATGCGTCAAGTACAAGAGCTTATCGACAAAGGTTATATACGCGAATCCCTTAGTCCTTGTGCTGTTCCTATTATTCTAGTGCCGAAAAAGGATGGTACATCACGTATGTGTGTTGATTGTAGAGGCATTAATAATATTACTATTCGTTATCGTCATCCTATTCCTAGGCTAGATGATATGCTTGATGAATTGAGTGGCTCTACAATATTCTCCAAAGTTGATTTGCGTAGTGGATACCATCAAATTCGTATGAAATTGGGAGATGAATGGAAAACAGCATTCAAAACTAAGTTTGGATTATATGAGTGGTTAGTCATGCCTTTTGGGTTAACTAATGCACCTAGTACTTTCATGAGATTAACGAACGAAGTTTTACGTGCTTTCATTGGACGATTTGTGGTAGTTTACTTTGATGACATATTGATTTATAGCAGATCTTTGGGCTGAACATTGTAGATTATATCCTATTCCAACTACTTGGGCTGCTTTGAAAACTGCTATGCGTACGCGTTGGGTTCCACCATATTATCAACGTGAATTGCTTCAAAAATTGCAGCGTTTAAGACAAGGGAAAAATTCTGTAGAAGAATATTATCAGGAATTACAAACTGGCATGATTAGATGTGGTATTGTTGAGGAGAATGAAGCTATGCTTGCACGTTTTCTGGATGGATTAAATAGAGAGATTCAGACCATTCTAGACTATAAGGAGTATACTAATATCACTCGTTTATTCCATCTTGCTTGTAAAGCTGAACGTGAAGTGCAGGATCGACAAGCATTGGGGCGAACTAACTTTTCTGCAGGCCGACCTTCATCATGGACACCACGTGCATCTTCTACTTCAACTGCACCAGCACCTCCATCCGGTGCCACCTCCAGCTGTGATACAAGAAAACAGGCACAACCACCATTATCTGCCAAGAGCGCACCTGCGGGGCCTGCACAGCGTTCTTCTTCTTCCATGGCATCAACAGGGCACACAAGTGATATTATTTGTCGTCGTTGTAAGGGAGGAGGTCATTATGCGAGAGAATGCAAATCTCCGCGTGTGATGATTGCTACCGCGGATGGTGGATATGAGTCCGCTAGTGACTATGATGAGGAGACTTTGGCTCTTATTACACGTGAAGAACGTGGTGGAGATGATTCTGATCATGAGACGCAATACATGGCTCCTGAAGACGCTGACAGGTATGAATGTTTAGTTGCTCAACGTGTTTTGAGTGTGCAGGTCACACAAGCTGAGCAAAATCAGAGGCACAATTTGTTCCATACCAAGGGAGTTGTGAAGGAACGTTCTGTGCGCGTCATCATAGACGGAGGGAGCTGCAACAACTTGGCTAGCATGGAGATGGTGGAGAAGCTTTCTCTCACCACAAGACCACATCCACATCCATGAAAGTACTAGGCGCATTAGTTAACCCAATACAAATCGTCCAATGAAAGCACGTACTTTCATGCTTTCATTGGGTTAACTAATGCGCCTAGTACTTTCATGGATGTGGATGTGGTCTTGTGGTGAGAGATAGCTTCTCCACCATCTCCATGTTAGCCAAGTTATTGCAGCTCCCTCCATCTATGATGACGCGAACATAACGTTCCTTCACAACTCCCTTTGTATGGAACAAATTATGCCTCTGATTTTGCTCAGCTTGTGTAACCTGCACACTCAAAACACGTTGAGCAACTAAACATTCGTACCTATTAGCATCTTCAGGAGCCAGGTATTGCATCTCATGATCAGAATCATCTCCATCGTGTTCTTCACGGGTAATAAGAGCCAAAGTCTCCTCATCATAGTCACTAGCGGACTCATACCCACCATCCTCAGTAGCAATCATCACACGCTGAGATTGGCATTCTCTCGCAAAATGTCCTCTTCCCTTACAGCAACGACAAATAATATCACTTGTGTGCCATGTTGATGCCATGGAAGAAGAAGAGCTCTACGCAGGTCCGGCAGGTGTGCTCTTTGCAGATAGTGGTGGTTGTGCCTGCTTTCTTGTATCACGGCTGGAGGTGGCACCTAATGGTGGTGCTGGTGGAGTGGAAGTAGAGGATGCACGTGGTGTCCATGATGAAGATCGACCTGCAGAAAAGTTAGTTCATGCCAATGCCTGTCGATCCTGCACTTCAGGTTCAGCTTTACAAGCAAGATGGAATAAACGAGTGATATTAGTATACTCCTTATACTCTAGAATGGTCTGAATCTCTCTATTTAATCCACCTATAAAACGTGCAAGCATAGCTTCATTCTCCTCAACAATACCACATCTGATCATGCCAGTTTGTAATTCCTGATAATATTCTTCTACAGAATTTTTTCCTTGTCTTAAGCGCTGCAATTTTTGAAGTAATTCACGTTGATAATATGGTGGAACCCAACGAGTATGCATAGCAGTTTTCAAAGCAGCCCAAGTAGCTGGAATATGATATAATCTACAATGTTCAGACCACCAAACACATGCAAAGCTAGTGAAAGCACAAACAGCAGCAGGAACACGTCTCTCCTCAGGATATTGTAAACATATAAATCGTTGTTCAGTTTCTAACTCCCAAGTAAGATATATATCAGGAACATATCTACCCTCAAATGGTGGAATATTCAATTTTAGTTTAGGGCGATGGTCATGATCTCGTACCTGAAGGTGAGCCCTACCATTGCCATTATTTGCATGTGGACGACCTGGTGGTTGCGGTGCTGGTGATGGCACGTAGTTCTGATTTTGATCAACCTCATCCTCGTAATCTCCCGCAAAATCATCCTCCTCCGCATCAGCAGCAGGAGCCACAGAAGTATCAACAGCAGCACCAACAGTTTGGCCAGGTGCAAGAGGGAGACGGCTCGCTCGACGGAGGGCTGTTTCGCGATGTGGAGGTAGTCATTGTTGTTGTTGTTGTTGTTGTAGAGGTGCGTTAGGTGCAGCCGGTGGTGGTGGTGGAAGACGCGCGAGCAATTCATTAAACCTGTTATCGAGCTTTGTTTCGAACGTCTTCTCCATGCCATCTATCTTCTCCATGGCCTCTTCAAATCTGTTTAGCACATCTTGCACCTGTCCACTCATCATTTGCTGAAATTTATCATGCAACTCCTTATTCGTCATGTTCTCCCAGTTAGTCTCGTCGGCTTGTGATCCTGCCATGGTTAGCAACAATAGAAACACACAAGAATATGATCCTACAGAATACTAACAAGAGGTGGTGGTGGTGTCACAAATCCGTCAAGCAAATCTCAAATTCTTACCAGTTCTTACCCAGCAGCAGGCGGTGACGGGCAACCGTCGTAGTCAAAACTCTCAAAGCTTGGATAGACCGATTACCAGGGAGAGTCAAACACATGACATAAATGTATGTGGAGCTGGGAAGGCTTATAATATGGTAGCAAAAAGGGTAAGCAATAATCAATTCATAGATGCAAAGTTGAATAAACGCTCAACGACGGCACTGTGCTGGTCCTAGGGTAGACCGTGCTAGAGATGCGAGCCTAGAACACTAACAAAATCACGGCGCTGCACGTAAACAAGGGAGGAGCACGCTCTGATTTTTTTTTCTTTTTTTCACTTTATTTTTTTGCACTTTTTTTCCTCTTTTTTTGCTCCGCAACAATTTTTTTTCGAAAAAGTCTACAAATGGTCTAAAAACTGCCTAGCCATAATTTTCCAGACTTAGTATTTTTTTTGAGTTTGGAACTATTTTTCTTCTGTGGATGGCTCGAAAGTTGGGGAGTCCTACTCTGTCACGACTCGGAGTATCGCGTGATCTGGAACTCGGAAACAAAGCAACAAATACTGGACTCGGACTAGGACTGGTTGATAGAGGCAAAGGTGTCCCGTCTTTCGATGAGATGATGGATATCGCTTTGGTGGAAGTCGACTTCGACGATCCGACTACGAACGTGCGAGGACGTCGCGCCTTAGCAATCGCTAAACCAACTCCGAGAGGTTATTGACCACGCCGGAGCATGATCAACCTGACCACGAGGGTCTGTTTCCTGCGAGCAAACAAAGAACAAGCAAGAAATTGAGATTGCAATCTGGATATTGCGAATATAAGATGAAAGCTTTATTGATCAAGGTGGGGTTCTGTGACGCCTTTGTCTGGTCGTTGAACACAAACGAAGTACGCGAAGTTGCAGCTATGGCGAACTTTTAATCTAAACAAAACCCAAAGTCTAAACGGTGCCCTAAGGGCTGTATATATGGAGGAAGAGAGGGGGAATTTCGTGGCCCTTGGTGGAGGGGTCCAAAATCAACCCTATCTCTTGTTTCCCCACACATACGGACTCTAAAAATAGCCTATACTTATGTATTTCGAAATTACATGGGCCTGGCCCAATAAAAAGGTGACGCAGCACCTATAATAGCCTCGGGACGAAATTTATGAAGTGGCATCTTGTATATTTCGTCCAAGGCTTCATGCACCCATTATGGTGGCTTCAAAGTCCTGAAATCATCACTTGTAACTCCGTTCTTGTTCCCCTTGCGCATGGCATCATCTCCATGCTTGTTCTTGCTCCAATGTTCATCCTTCTCCAAGCTAGGCCCTTCATTTGTAAGCAAAACAAATGTATCCAATTTAGGCAGCATCATATTCTCATGAACATTAGAATCATTACCAAGAAACGAAAGTACCTGATAATTTAATTGGCGTGCGCGAGCTCTAGTAATTGGTCCCGTATATGTAGCAGTAGGGGCTGTGGCTGTAACAATGGTATTGATGTCCTCATCACTAGAGATCAAGATTTATATGGTTGGAATGGAATATCATGACCTCAACACAAGTGTAGGTGGTTCTCTCTCAGAAAATGTATGTTGGAAGTGTAGGCATGTTCTGATGGTTCTCTCCACGAATGAATAGTGGGTGGAGGGGTATATATAGCCTCCACACAAAATCTAACCGTTACACACAATTTACCAAACTCAGTGGGACCGAATCGTGAAACTCGGTCAGACCGATTTAGTTCATAATGTGACCGTTAGGATTTTCGGTGGGACCGACATGTCAACTCGGTGAGACCGATTTCGTTAGGGTTAGGGCATAACATAATCTCGGTGAGACCGATTACACAAACTCGGTGGGAGCGATTTTGGTAATAGACAAATAGAGAGTTGGCCAGGCAAACTCGGTGGGACCGATTCGCTCATCTCGGTTGTACCAAAACGTTACAAAAGGGAAACAGAGAGTTTTCATTGCAATCTCGGTGGGACCGATCGCTCATCTCGGTTTGACCAAAACGTTACGAAGGGAAACAGAGAGATTACAATCCTATCTTGGTGAGACCGAGATCCCTATCGGTAAGACCGAAAAGACTAGGGTTTCTGGTAGTGGCTATGTCAACTGAACTCGGTGGCGCCGGATAAACAGATTTGGTGGCGCCGAGTATGACTTTTGGTTTGGGACATTTGTGGATGTGAGAAAGTAGTTGAGGGTTTTTGGAGCATATCACTAAGCACTTTGAGCAAGAAACTCATTAAGCAACACCTCACCCCTCTTGATAGTATTGACTTTTCCTATGGACTCAATGTGATCTTGGATCACTTAAAATTAAAAAAATGTAGAGTCCTGAGCTTTGAGCTTGAGCTAATCCTTTGTCCTTAGCATTTTGAGGGGTCCACATTTCTCATCCATGCCATGCCAATCATTGAGCTTTCCTGAAATGTTTATCTTGAAGTAGCATTAGCTCAATGAGCTATATGTTGTTAGGGATTACCAAAACCACCCAAGGATAGTTGCACTTTCAGGAAGGCCATTGGTGAGGAGGTGGCTCGACTCTTAGCGGCCGGGTTTATCGTTGAAGTTTTCAATCCTGAGTGGCTGGCTAACCCGGTGCTAGTGCTTAAGAAGAACGACACTTGGCGAATGTGCGTGGATTACACAGACTTAAACAAGGCTTGTCCGACTGATCCGTTTTCTCTCCCTCGTATTGATCAAATCATTGATGCTACGGCGGGTTGTGAGCGTTTGAGTTTTTTGGATGCTTATTCAGGTTATCATCAGATCAAGATGGCAGTTAAAGACCAGGAGAAAACAGCTTTCATTACTCCATTTGGAGCCTTCTACTATGTGTCTATGCCTTTTGGGCTCAAGAGTGCCGAGGTGACTTATCTGTGGTGTGTACATAATTGCCTTCATAATCAGATCGGGCATAATGTTCATGCCTATTTGGATGACATTGTGGTAAAATCCAGAAAGAAGGAGACCTTGATTGATGATTTGAAGGAGATGTTTGATAATCTCTGGGTCTACAAGATGATGCTTAACCCGACCAAATGTGTCTTTGGTGTACCAGCAGGCAAGCTCTTGGGATTCCTGGTTTCTAACAGAGGCATTGAAGCTAACCTAGAGAAGATCAAAGCCATCACTTCATTGGCTAAGCCGGCGTGTGTCAATGATGTTCAGCGTCTGTGATAGAGGCTAAGGTGTCCCGATGTTTCGATGAGATGGTGGCTATCGTTTTTTGTGGGAGTCGACCTTGACGATCCGACTACGAACGTGCGAGACGTCGCGCCTTAGCAATCGCTAAACCAACTTCCGAGGGTTATTGACCACGCTAGAGCACGATCAACCTGACCACGAGGGTCTGTTTCCTGCGAGCAAACGAAGAACAAGCAAGAAACTGAGATTGCAATCGGGATATTGCGAATATAAGATGAAAGCTTTATTGATCAAGGTGGGGTTCTGTGACGTCTTGGTCTGGTCGTTGGACACAAACGAAGTACGCGAAGTTGCAGTTATGGCGAACTTTTAATCTAAAAAAAACCCAAAGTCTAAACGACGCCCTAAGGGCTGTATATATGGAGGAAGAGGGGGGAATTTCGTGGCCCTTGAGGGTGGGGTCCAAAACCAACCCTAACTCTTGTTTCCCCACACATACGGACTCTAAAAATAGCCTATACTTAAGTATTTCGAAATTACATGGGCCTGGCCCAATAATAAGGTGACGCAGCACCTAGAATAGCCTATGGACGAATATTATGAAGTGGCATCTTGTATATTTCGTCCAAGGCTTCATGCACTCCTTATGGCGGCTTCAAAGTCCTGAAATCAGCACTTGTAACTCCGTTCTTGATCCCCTTGCGCATGCCATCAACTCCATGCGTGTTCTTGCTCCAATGTTCATCCTTCTCCAAGCTAGGCCCTTCATTTGTAAGCAAAACAAATGTATCCAATTTAGGCAGCATCATAATCTCATGAACATTAGAATCATTACCAAGAAACGAAAGTACCTGGTAATTTAATTGGCGTGCGTGAGCTCTAGTAATTGGTCCAGTATATGTAACAGTAGGGGCTGTGGGTGTAACAATGGTATTGATGTCCTCATCAGTCTGGCGGGTCGTATTGCAGCTCTGAGCTGGTTCATAAACCAGTTAGATGAGAAGGCCATTCCTCTTTATCAGATGATGAAGAAGACAGATCACTTTGTTTGGAGTGATGCTGCTAATCAAGCATTTGAGGATCTGAAAAAACAGTTGGCTGATCCACCCGTGCTTGCTGCCCCTATTGATACAGAGCCTCTGTTGTTATATGTGGCATCTAACAGTCGGGCTGTCAGTGTAGCTATTGTGGTGGAAAGAAAAGAGGCATGCAAGGAGTAGCCGGTTCAATGGCCGATTTACTACATCAGTGAGGTACTTATTGAATCCAAGAAGAGATATCCACACCGATAGAAGCTTGTGTATGGGGTTTTCATGGCAAGCCGGAAGCTCGAACAATATTTTCAGGGTCACCCCATTACTGTGGTTAGCTCTGATCCTTTAGGAGACATCATTCCAAACAGGGAAGCCATAGGCCGGGTTGCTAAATGGGCCATTGAGCTTGGACCTCACGGTTTAAAATATGTGCCTCATACAGCCGTCAAGTCCCAAGCACTTGTGAATTTCATCAATGACTGGACAGAGTTGTAGGCGCCTGAGGAAAAGCCGGATAACACATATTGGACTATTCACTTTGATGGATCCGGGCAGTTGGAGGGCTCGGGGGCTAGAGTTGTCTTGACTTCCCCACGAGGTGATAAATTTTCTTATGTTCTCCGTCTAATGTTCCCTTGTACTAACAATGCGGATGAGTATGAGGCCTTGCTCCATGGTCTTCGAATGGCTAAAGAGATGAATCTGAGCCGGGTGAGTTGTTTTGGCGATTCAGATCTGGTAGCTCAGCAAGTTTCCGGTACTTGGGATTCTAAGGATCCGCTCATGGTGGCTTATGGCCGAGAGGTTGTGATGCGGAGCATCCTACGGACATCACCATGTCAAGAGTCCGTTTGGAAAGTGACACGTTCGACATCCACTTCACATACACAAAGGTGAATCATCTCCTTTACGCGTGTTCACTTGACCCCTTCGAGGATGGTATACTACTTGACACTCCACTTGTGTGCATGCATAGGTATTGTCAGAACGCTACGGACGATGAGGAGGAGTGCGAGCGCAAGTGTACAACTACACCATCCGTGACGGAAGCATGGAAATGAAGACGCGAGAAGAAGAGCTGCCAAAGAAACTCCAGCAAGCGGACGTCCGAACGACACCGGACGACCGGCCCCTCCCAGCGAGCGGACGTCCGGCCCCCACCAGACGACTGGCACATCTACACCCGAGCCAAATCAGCGGAAGACCGACGACACCGGACGACCGGCGACCGGACGACCGGCGACCGGATGACCGCCAGCTACCGGACGTCCGGTGCCACCTCAACCGAGCCAAAGTGAGCAGAAGTCCGGCGTCTACCAGACATCCGGAAGCACACGAGCTACCGGACGACCGGTCCCCAGCGGACGTCCGGTACCTGTCTGATAGAGGAAAAGGTGTCCTGTCTTTCGATGAGATGATGGATATCGCTTTGGTGGCAGTCGACTTTGACGATCCAACTACAAACGTGCGAGGACGTCGCGCCTTAGCAATCGCTAAACCAACTCCGAGAGGTTATTGACCACGCCGAAGCACGATCAACCTGACCACGAGGGTCTATTTCCTGCGAGCAAACGAAGAACAAGCAAGAAACTGAGATTGCAATCTGGATATTGCGAATATAAGATGAAAGCTTTATTGATCAAGGTGGGGTTCTGTGACGCCTTTGTCTGGTCGTTGAACACAAACGAAGTACGCGAAGTTGCAGCTATGGCGAACTTTTAATCTAAACAAAACCCAAAGTCTAAACGATGCCCTAAGGGTTGTATATATGGAGGAAGAGGGGGGAATTTCGTGGCCCTTGGTGGAGGGGTCCGAAATCAACCCTATCTCTTGTTTCCCCACACATACGGACTCTAAAAATAGCCTATACTTATGTATTTCGAAATTACATGGGCCTGGCCCAATAATAAGGTGACGCAGCACCTAAAATAGCCTCGGGACGAAATTTATGAAGTGGCTTCTTGTATATTTCGTCCAAGGCTTCATGCACCCATTATGGTGGCTTCAAAGTCCTGAAATCATCACTTGTAACTCCGTTCTTGTTCCCCTTGCGCATGCCATCATCTCCATGCATGTTCTTGCTCCAATGTTCATCCTTCTCCAAGCTAGGCCCTTCATTTGTAAGCAACACAAATGTATCCAATTTAGGCAGCATCATATTCTCATGAACATTAGAATCATTACCAAGAAACGAAAGTACCTGGTAATTTAGTTGGCGTGCACGAGCTCTAGTAATTGGTCCAGTATGTATAGCAGCAGGGGCTGTGGGTGTAACAATTGTATTGATGTCCTCATCATCCTCCCCTTCTTTAAATGAAGTCGTCCTCGACGGAAGTTCATCTTCCTCACCCAAATAAGGCTTCAAATCTGCAATGTTAAAAGTGGGACTAACCCCAAAATCTGCAAGCAGCTCAAGTTTATATGCATTGTCATTTATTTTCTCTAACACCTTAAAGGGACCATCAGCCCGTGGCATGAGCTTTGATTTGCGCAAATCAGGAAATCTATCCTTACGCAAATGTAACCAAACAAGATCTCCAGGTGCAAACACAACATGTTTTCTACCCTTATCTCCAGCAAGTTTATATTTTGCATTCATACGCTCAATGTTTTCCTTAGTTAACTCATGCATTTTTAAAATCAATTCAGCATGTTGTTTAGCATCAAAATTAACCTTCTCCGAAGATGGAAGAGGCAACAAATCAATAGGTGCACGAGGTAGGAAACCATACACAACTTCAAAAGGGCACATCTTAGTAGTAGAATGCAATGAACGATTATAAGCAAATTCAATATGAGGCAAGCATTCCTCCCACATTTTCTTATTATTCTTCAAAACAGCCCTAAGCATAGTAGACAACGTTCTATTGACTACTTCAGTTTGTCCATCAGTTTGGGGGTGACAAGTAGTACTAAAAAGCAGTTTAGTCCCCAACTTAGCCCATAAACATCTCCAAAAGTGGCTAAGAAATTTAGTATCACGATCTGAAACAATAGTATTTGGCACACCATGCAAGCGAATAATTTCACGAAAGAACAAATCAGCAACATTAACAGCATCATCGCTTTTATGACATGGTATAAAGTGTGCCATTTTCGAGAATCTATCCACGACAACAAATATGCTATCTGATAGAGGCAAAGGTGTCCCGTCTGTCGATGAGATGGTGGATTTCGCTTTGGTGGAAGTCGACTTTGGCGATCCGACTACGAACGTGCGAGGACGTCGCGCCTTAGCAATCGCTAAACCAACTCCGAGAGGTTATTGACCACGCCGGAGCACGATCAACCTGACCACGAGGGTCTGTTTCCTGCGAGCAAACGAAGAACAAGCAAGAAACTAAGATTGCAATCTGGATATTGCGAATATAAGATGAAAGCTTTATTGATCAAGGTGGGGTTCTGTGACGCCTTTGTCTGGTCGTTGAACACAAACGAAGTACGTGAAGTTGCAGCTATGGCGAACTTTTAATCTAAACAAAACCCAAAGTCTAAACGATGCCCTAAGGGCTGTATATATGGAGGAAGAGGGGGGGAATTTCGTGGCCCTTGGTGGAGGGGTCCGAAATCAACCCTATCTCTTGTTTCCCCACACATACGGACTCTAAAAATAGCCTATACTTATGTATTTCGAAATTACATGGGCCTGGCCCAATAATAAGGTGACGCAGCACCTAAAATAGCCTCGGGACGAAATTTATGAAGTGGCATCTTGTATATTTCGTCCAAGGCTTAATGCACCCATTATGGTGGCTTCAAAGTCCTGAAATCATCACTTGTAACTCCGTTCTTGTTCCCCTTGCGCATGCCATCATCTCCATGCTTGTTCTTGCTCCAATGTTCATCCTTCTCCAAGCTAGGCCCTTCATTTGTAAGCAAAACAAATGTATCCAATTTAGGCAGCATCATATTCTCATGAACATTAGAATCATTACCAAGAAACGAAAGTACCTGGTAATTTAGTTGGCGTGCACGAGCTCTAGTAATTGGTCCAGTATGTATAGCAGCAGGGGCTGTGGGTGTAACAATTGTATTGATGTCCTCATCATCCTCCCCTTCTTGAAATGAAGTCGTCCTCGACGGAAGTTCATCTTCCTCACCCAAATAAGGCTTCAAATCTGCAATGTTAAAAGTGGGACTAACCCCAAAATCTGCAGGCAGCTCAAGTTTATATGCATTTTCATTTATTTTCTCTAACACCTTAAAGGGACCATCAGCACGTGGCATTAACTTTGATTTGCGCAAATCAAGAAATCTATCCTTACGCAAATGTAACCAAACAAGATCTCCAGGTGCAAACACAACATGTTTTCTACCCTTATCTCCAGCAAGTTTATATTTAGCATTCATGCACTCAATGTTTTCCTTAGTTAACTCATGCATTTTTAAAATCAATTCAGCACGTTGTTTAGCATCAAAATTAACCTTCTCCGAAGATGGAAGAGGCAACAAATCAATAGGTGCATGAGGTAGGAAACCATACACAACTTCAAAAGGGCACATCTTAGTAGTAGAATGCAATGAACGATTATAAGCAAATTCAATATGAGGCAAGCATTCCTCCCACATTTTCTTATTATTCTTCAAAACAGCCCTAAGCATAGTAGACAGCGTTCTATTGACTACTTCAGTTTGTCCATCAGTTTGGGGGTGACAAGTAGTACTAAAAAGCAGTTTAGTCCCCAACTTAGCCCATAAACATCTCCAAAAGTGGCTAAGAAATTTAGTATCACGATCTGAAACAATAGTATTTGGCACACCATGCAAGCGAATAATTTCACGAAAGAACAAATCAGCAACATTAACAGCATCATCGCTTTTATGACATGGTATAAAGTGTGCCATTTTCGAGAATCTATCCACGACAACAAATATGCTATCCCTCCCCTTCTTTGTTCGAGGTAAATCTAAAACAAAGTCCATAGATATATCCTCCCAAGGAACACTAGGTACAGGCAAAGGCATATATAAACCATGAGGATTGAGTCGTGACTTAGCTTTTTGACATGTAGTGCATCGAGCAATAAAACGCTCAACATCCCATCTCATCTTTGGCCAAAAGAAATGTGTAGCAAGTACGTCCTCCGTCTTCTTCACGCCAAAGTGTCCCATTAATCCTCCTCCATGCGCCTCCTGCAACAACAAAAGACGAACGGAGCTAGCTGGAATGCATAGCTTGTTAGCACGAAACACAAATCCATCGTTAACGACGAACTTGTTCCACATTCTTCCTTCTTTACAATTCTGCATTACATCTTTAAAATCAGCATCATGCACATATTGATCTTTGATGGTCTCCAAACCAAATATTTTGAAGTCAAGTTGTGAAAGCATAGTATAGCGGCGAGACAATGCATCAGCAATAACATTTTCTTTTCCCTTCTTGTGTTTAATGACATAAGGAAAAGTCTCAATGAATTCAACCCATTTAGCATGTCTACGATTCAGTTTAGCTTGACTTTTAATATGTTTCAAAGATTCATGATCAGAATGTATAACAAATTCTTTGGGCCATAAATAATGTTGCCATGTTTCTAAAGTCCGAACAAGAGCATATAATTCTTTATCATAAGTAGTATAATTCAGACTAGGCCCACTCAATTTTTTAGAAAAGTATGCAACATGTTTGCCATCTTGTAATAACACACCGCCTAATCCAATTCCACTAGCATCACATTCAAGCTCAAAAGTCTTATTAAAATCAGGAAGTTGGAGTAAAGGAGCATGTGTCAACTTATCTTTCAATACCGAGAAGGCTTCTTCCTGTGCGGTACCCCAAAGAAAAGGCACATCTTTCTTTGTAAGCTCATTGAGAGGTGCAGCAATGGTGCTGAAATCTCTCACAAAACGCCTATAGAATCCAGCGAGGCCAAGAAAACTCCTCACTTGTGTGACCGTTTTGGGTTGTGGCCAACTCTCAATAGCTTCAATCTTGGCTTTATCAACTTCAATTCCCTGTGGAGTAACAACATAGCCAAGAAAAGATACTCGGTCGGTGCAAAAGGTGCACTTCCCAAGGTTACCAAACAAACGTGCATCACGTAGAGCAATAAAAACATCACGTAAATGTTCCAAATGTTCTTCCAAAGATCTGCTATAAATCAATATGTCATCAAAGTAAACTACCACAAATCGTCCAAAGAAAGCACGTAAAACTTCGTTCATGAATCTCATGAAAGTACTAGGTGCATTAGTTAACCCAAAAGGCATGACTAACCACTCATATAATCCAAACTTAGTTTTGAATGTTGTTTTCCATTCATCTCCCAATTTCATACGAATTTGATGGTATCCACTACGCAAATCAACTTTGGAGAATATTGTAGAGCCACTCAATTCATCAAGCATATCATCTAGCCTAGGAATAGGATGACGATAACGAATAGTAATATTATTAATGCCTCTACAATCAACACACATACGTGATGTACCATCCTTTTTCGGCACTAGAATAATAGGAACAGCACAAGGACTAAGGGATTCGCGTATATAACATTTGTCGAGAAGCTCTTGTACTTGACGCATAATCTCCTTCATCTCCTCTGGATTGGTACGGTATGGTGCACGGTTTGGCAGTGAAGCACCGGGAATTAAGTCAATCTGATGCTCAATCCCTCGAATAGGCGGTAATCCCGGTGGCACGTCTTGTGGAAAGACGTCAGCGAACTCCTGCAAAATGTTAGTGACAGCAGGAGGCAAAGAGGAGGGCACGTCCTCAAATAAAAATAATGCCTCTTTGCACACAAAAGCATAGCAAACAGATTTGCTGAAATCTAGCTCATCAATATCAGATTTGGTGGCAAATAAACATGCACTTTTCAATTTAATTTCAGAAGCAACACTAGATGGTTTATTATTAGGCTTCATTTGTTGCTCAAATTCTTTTGCCACAATCTGATTTTCACTCTTATTCTTCTCTTGTTTTGCTTTATTAGCTCTATTAATATCATCTTTCAAAATGGAATCAGGAGTCATAGGAAGCAAAGTAATATTTTTATCCTTATGAACAAGAGTATAGTGATTGTTTCTACCATGGTGTACAGAATTTTTATCAAATTGCCATGGTCTACCAAGTAATAAGGAACACGCTTGCATAGGTACCACATCACAATCAACATAATCAGCATATGTAGAGATACTAAAATGCACACGAACAGTACGTGTTACCTTAACCTTGCCGCTGTTGTTGAACCATTGGATGTAGTAAGGATGTGGATGTGGTCTTGTGGTGAGAGAAAGCTTCTCCACCATCTCCATGCTAGCCAAGTTGTTGCAGCTCCCTCCGTCTATTATGACGCGCACAGAACGTTCCTTCACAACTCCCTTGGTATGGAACAAATTGTGCCTCTGATTTTGCTCAGCTTGTGTGACCTGCACACTCAAAACACGTTGAGCAACTAAACATTCATACCCGTCAGCGTCTTCAGGAGCCATGTATTGCGTCTCATGATCAGAATCATCTCCACCATGTTCTTCACGTGTAATAAGAGCCAAAGTCTCCTCATCATAGTCACTAGCAGACTCATATCCACCATCCGCGGTAGCAATCATCACACGCGGAGATTTGCATTCTCTCGCATAATGACCTCCTCCCTTACAACGACGACAAATAATATCACTTGTGTGCCCTGTTGATGCCATGGAAGAAGAAGAACGCTGTGCAGGCCCCGCAGGTGCGCTCTTGGCAGATAATGGTGGTTGTGCCTGTTTTCTTGTATCACGGCTGGAGGTGGCACCGGATGGAGGTGCTGGTGCAGTTGAAGTAGAAGATGCACGTGGTGTCCATGATGAAGGTCGGCCTGCAGAAAAGTTAGTTCGCCCCAATGCTTGTCGATCCCGCACTTCACGTTCAGCTTTACAAGCAAGATGGAATAAACGAGTGATATTAGTATACTCCTTATAGTCTAGAATGGTCTGAATCTCTCTATTTAATCCACCCAGAAAACGTGCAAGCATAGCTTCATTCTCCTCAACAATACCACATCAAATCATGCCAGTTTGTAATTCCTGATAATATTCTTCTACAGAATTTTTCCCTTGTCTTAAACGCTGCAATTTTCGAAGCAATTCACGTTGATAATATGGTGGAACCCAACGCGTACGCATAGCAGTTTTCAAAGCAGCCCAAGTAGTTGGAATAGGATATAATCTACAATGTTCAGACCACCATACACATGCAAAACTAGTGAAAGCACAAACAACAGCAACAACTCGTCTCTCCTCAGGATATTGTAAACATGTAAATCGTTGTTCAATTTCTAACCCCCAAGTAAGATATATATCAGGAACATATCTACCCTCAAATGGTGGAATATTCAATTTCAGTTTAGGAATATGGACATCATCTCGTACCTGAGGTGGTGGTGCAGGCCTACCATTACGAATATATACCTGAGGTCGACCTGCTGGTGGTGGTACAGGTGGCTGCACGTAGTGCTGATTTTGATCAACCTCATCCTCATAATCTCCCACATAATCATCCTCCTCCGCATCAGCAGCAGGAGCCATAGAAGTATCAACAGCAGCACCAACAGTTTGGCCAAACGCAAGAGGAACACGGCTTGCTCGGCGGAGGTCTGTTTCGTGATGTGGAGGTAGTCGTTGTTGTTGTTGTTGGAGAGGTGCGTTAGGTGCAGCGGGTGGTGGTGGTGGAAGACGCGCGAGCAATTCATTAAACTTGTTATCGAGCTTTGTTTCGAACGTCTTCTCAAGGCTAGTGATCTTCTCCATGGCCTCTTCAAAATTGTTCAGCACATCTTGCACCTGTTCAGTCATCATTTGCTGAAACTTATCATGAAGCTCCTTGTTCGATAAATTCTCCCAGTCAATCTCGTCGGCTTGTGATCCTGGCATGGTTAGCAGCAATAGAAACACACAAGAATATGATCCTACAGACTACGAACAAGTGGTGGTGGTGGGTGTCACAAACCCGTCAAGCAAAACTCAAATTCTTACCAGTTCTTACCCAGCAGCAGGCGGTGATCGGCAACCGTTGTAGTCAAAACTCTCAAAGCTTGGATAGAGCGATTACCAGGTAGAGTCAAACGCACGACGTAGATGTATGTGGAGCTGGGAAGGCTTATAATATGGTAGCAAAAAGGGTCAGCAATAATCAATTCAGAGATGCAAAGTTGAATAAACGCTCAACGACGGTACTGTGCTGGTCCTAGGCTAGACTGTGCTAGAGACGCGAGCCTAGAACACCAACAAAATCACGGCGCGGCACGTAAACAAGGGAAAATCACACTTTGGAATTTTTTTTCGCTCTTTTTTCTTTGCGCTGCTTTTTTTTGCGAAAAATCACTATAATGGCGAGTGTCTCAAAACTCTTCCTAGCTCAAACTGACAGGATGGGCACGAAATTTTTTCGACCAATTTTTTTTTGACTGCCCGGACCCAAAAACTGGAAACGGGTCAAAAAAAACTTCCTATAATGGCACCTGTCTCAAAACACTCAGAAACACCTAAAAATAGGATAGCCAGAAAATTTTTCGAAAAATGCGTTTTCGAAAAATTTTGGGCCTAAACGGAGCGTGGTTTCCCGACTCTTTTATTTTCCGAAACCTACTCCGGCAAGGAAACACGAATCGGAATCTAGATGGATCTCGAAAACAAACCTAATATGAGAAGAACTCGGATTGGTGGTGGATATATGGTGGTAGATGGCAGCGGTGGTGGTATATGACAGCGGTGGTGGTATATGGATACGGATTCGAAGCGGTGGCAGATAAACGGTGGTGGTAGATGGCAGGGGCGATGATGATGGTGCGGCGGCGGCGTGACAACTTATGACCAGAACTCGAAACTCTAAAAGACTAGACTCTAAGACCAGCAACTAGACACGACGATGCAACCGCAAATTCAGCAAAGCAAAACCCTAAAAAGATTATGCAAAGGCTCAGATTGGTTCGGATATGATGAACTAACCCTAATTTTTTTGTGGCTTTTTCGTGGACTATAGGTATGAAGAACAGACTCGATCTAAACTACAAAAAACTGTAAAATCTCACCGAGCAACCTGGAAATCTGATACCACTTGATAGAGGCAAAGGTGTCCCGTCTTTCGATGAGATGATGGATATCGCTTTGGTGGTAGTCGACTTTGACGATCCGACTACAAACGTGCGAGGACGTCGCGCCTTAGCAATCGCTAAACCAACTCCGAGAGGTTATTGACCACGCCGGAGCACGATCAACCTGACCACGAGGGTCTGTTTCCTGCGAGCAAATGAAGAACAAGCAAGAAACTGAGATTGCAATCTGGATATTGCGAATATAAGATGAAAGCTTTATTGATCAAGGTGGGGTTCTGTGACGCCTTTGTCTGGTCGTTGAACACAAACGAAGTACGCGAAGTTGCAGCTATGGCGAACTTTTAATCTAAACAAAACCCAAAGTCTAAACGATGCCCTAAGGGCTGTATATATGGAGGAAGAGGGGGGAATTTCGTGGCCCTTGGTGGAGGGGTCCGAAATCAACCCTATCTCTTGTTTCCCCACACATACGGACTCTAAAAATAGCCTATACTTATGTATTTCGAAATTACATGGGCCTGGCCCAATAATAAGGTGACGCAACACCTAAAATAGCCTCGGGACGAAATTTATGAAGTGGCTTCTTGTATATTTCGTCCAAGGCTTCATGCACCCATTATGGTGGCTTCAAAGTCCTGAAATCATCACTTGTAACTCCGTTCTTGTTCCCCTTGCGCATGCCATCATCTCCATGCTTGTTCTTGCTCCAATGTTCATCCTTCTCCAAGCTAGGCCCTTCATTTGTAAGCAACACAAATGTATCCAATTTAGGCAGCATCATATTCTCATGAACATTAGAATCATTACCAAGAAACGAAAGTACCTGGTAATTTAGTTGGCATGCACGAGCTCTAGTAATTGGTCCAGTATGTATAGCAGCAGGGGCTGTGGGTGTAACAATTGTATTGATGTCCTCATCACTGTCTACGTACAGGGATCGGGGTCGAGGCCCATGTATCCATCTCCCACTTATCCCTTCATGTACCTAGACTATATATACTCTTCCACCTCCTCCTAGTTAGGGTTAGCATTGGTTTAGCTCATTTGAGAGATAGAGCTACGCTCATCCATATCGGATCTACTCCATGAGAGAGACCGCGGCCTCTACGGAGAAGATCCCTTTGGATTCAGGCCCCCTTTCTAAGGGAAGATCCCCCCATGGATTCAAGACCTCCTCATGGAGAAGACCGGCTACCCTTGTATCGTCCTTAGTTGTCCGTGGATCGTGTATCTTCTCTTATGTATTCGAGGATCTAGCGCATGTGTGATCATTCTTGTTGGTTTGAGTGTTCTCTTGTGTTCCCCTCGTGATTTTCCCCTCGTTTCCCTCCTCGTGTTCTTCGTGTTCTTCATGGGATCCGCTCCTTTCATGAAAGATCGGGCCACTAGGGTTCTACCCCACATCAGGTTGATGCTATTTCGGGTCATTTCAAGGGTTATCAAGTTGAGCATATTGATCGCAGGAAGAATGAGGTGGCTGATACATTAAGCCGGCTAGGGTCTCAGCGTAAGTTGGTGCCACCTAACACGTTTCTGGATATTTTGCTTAACCCGTCTATTAAATTACCTATAGAGGAGGATCTTGTTGTCCCTGACCCGGAGGCGCAATTGGTGGCGGCTCTTCATGCTATTCCTGATTGGACAGTCCCATATTTGGCTTACATGACCCGGGGTGATTTGCCGGAGGATGAGGTCTTGTCTAGACAGATAACCTGGCGGTCTAAGTCAATGTCAATTGTCAATGGGGAGTTGCACCATCGTAGTGTCACAGGGGCGTTTCAACGTTGCGTCTCTCCTGAAGAAGGCTGTGAGATTTTATGAGAGATCCACGAAGGAGATTGTGGTCATCATGCCGGCTCTAAATCTCTTGTAGCCAAGGCTTTTCGTCATGGGTTCTATTGGTTGACGGCTCATGCTGATGCTGAGGATTTGGTAAACAGATGTGACGGATGTCAGAAATTTTCACGACGAGCTCATGTGCCGGCTCAAGAATTGAGGATGATTTCAATTACTTGGCCGTTTTCAACTTGGGGGCTTGATATGGTTGGGCCCTTTAAGAGGTCCAAGGATAAGAAGACCCACCTCTTGGTGGCAGTTGATAAGTTTACTAAGTGGGTTGAACTAGAGCCGGTTAGTAAATGTGATGCAGCAACTGCGGTTCAATACATGAAGAAGGTGATCTTCCATTTTGGCTTTCCACACAACATTATAACAGATTATGATACTAATCTCTCTAAAGGCGCTATGGAAGAGTTTTGTCGACGGGAGCATATCGGGCTTGACGTTTCCTCTATGGCTCACCCTCAATCCAATGGTCAGGCAGAACGAGCAAATTAGGAGATTATGCGAGGTATCAAGCCCCGGCTTATGGTTCCTTTGCAGAGAACACCGGGTTGTTGGGTGGAGGAGTTACCCTTAGTGTTATGGAGCATCAATACGACCCCCAACAGGTCTACGGGTTACACACCTTTTTTCATGGTTTATGGGGCAGAGGCGGTTCTCCCTAGTGACATCCGTCACGATTCACCCCGGGTGGAGGCTTATGTTGAGGCTGACAATGAAAAGGCGCGTCAAGATGCACTTGACTTATTGGATGAGGAGCGTGATCTCGTGGCGGCTCGTTTGGTGATTTATCAGCAAGACCTACGTCATTATTACAGTCGCCGGGTCAAAACCAGAACCTTTCAAGAAGTCAACTTAGTGCTCCAGCTCATCTAAGATCAGACATGTATGCACAAGTTATCACCGCCTTGGGAAGGACCTTTCGTGGTCAGCAAGAATTTACATAATGGGTCATACTACCTTATCAACGTTCGAGACAACAAGGACTCACGCACATCGGAGGAGGAGACCTGTCGGGCGTGGAACATTGCTCATCTTCGGACCTACTATACTTGAGCCACTGGCTCTCATGATGTACATAGTTACCTGATGTATATATTATAAGCAGTATAATAAATCCGGCATCCCTGACAATTCAGGGCCTCTGTCGTTTCGCTTCCTCGAAGCTGAGTCTTTATCATCATATTCATTTAAGAGGCTCGACGCCTAAATTTCAGGGATCAAAGAGAGTTGGATGCACAACACAGCTCAAACATAGGTCCCTGACGAGCACGATTTGTAAGCATGTCACTTGGGGGCTTCCTGTTCAAACATAGGCGTATTCGACCAAAGATAACATAGCGTTACTACCCTCTTGACCAGGTTTGTTCAAACATAGGTGTATTCGACCAAAGAGAACATAACCTGTCCGGGTCATCCTACCTGTAACCAGCTGCTTCAACTCCATCAGGTAATCCTGATTGACCCGCCGAACTCTTAACAATCAGTCTTTACGGCGTATTCGACCAAGATCTGAGCTCGTTAAGGTTCAAACGGTGGCTTGTCATGCGAGAGCACAGTTTATAGATAGTCAGGATAGATCCAGGCTTCATAAGCCGCCTTCCTAGAAACTTGGATAAATCGGCCCGTGATGTATGCTGTTACTCTGACCCCGCGTACTCCTGATAAGTCTATAAAGCAAGATACGACTTTATCTGGGTTCAAATGTCGATTGGGTGCTGTGAGTCAGGCTCACGGAACGCATGAACAATCCAGTGGCTCTGGCTAGTTTCATTGAAGAAGACACTTCGGCTTGGCAGCCTACAAAAGCCTCGAATTTCTTTTGATTTCTTATTTGTATTTTTCATATGGTTTTTTTGTTTCCTTCTGGATTTTTACAAGTTGGGCTCAGCTGCCCCGTTTACGGCTCATATTTGAAGCATACTTTGGGTTTCTACAACCCATCAGGAGGGCAGACTCTAAGTCGCCAGAGTATCATACTCTTATGTTTACAGTTACAACTCTAACACTTTTCACTATGCGAAGCTGATAAGCCGGCAGTATAAGTATATACCACATGTATGACATCTTATTTAAACAATTGTCAGATCGGCCCTGATTATCGACTATTCGTCCTCAGTGGCTTTAATTGGGTATCATGACCCGCTCGGTGGTAAACCGCCAGCGCACTTGTGACTTGTTTGTGCGCAGGAAAATAATCAGGTTTGATTCGCGTAAATCAATACTGTTATAAGAGTAAAAGGATCATCTTTCAAATTGGCAGATCAGCAGTGTTGCACAAAAAATAGAAACGTGCATG
Source organism: Triticum aestivum (assembly GCF_018294505.1). Classification (NCBI taxonomy): domain Eukaryota; kingdom Viridiplantae; phylum Streptophyta; class Magnoliopsida; order Poales; family Poaceae; genus Triticum; species Triticum aestivum. Next base: position 251,133,065 of record NC_057806.1, on the reverse strand, counting down.
ATGGCACGACAGATTCAAGTTTTCACTACCCTATTACATGGCTCCATGAGCCGAATAAGATCAAGTTTTTCAAGGATCAAATATATAAACCGCCAGGCGGTTCAATCTTCTTGGCCTTGCTGATTGGAGGCCTCTGGTTCATCCATGTCCGGTTCTCCATCCTTCTCCACCGTCTAGAAGTTCGGTGTTGACCAGTCAATGCCACGTAAGGCATAGAATTCAACTTCGTCATCAATAAGATTTGACGGGTCAATTTCAGGAGCGAAAGTGTGCTTACGAATTGGAGGAATCAAATCCATCACTTTATACACAGGAGTATGCATCTTCTGGTTCTCTGCATCGTAAGTCGTCTGATACTTGGAAAGATCGGTTTCTTCAGCAATCACTGTCGCGTGAGGACGAATTTCTCTGACACAAGCAGCAAAGTCCTGCTGGTCAAAAGGAGTACCATCTTCCTTTAGACTTGGATACCTAGTAGCCACCTCAGTCGGGTCTAGCTCTGGTACCCATCCTTTGGCACAACTCAAAGCTGTTACGGCACTGGCTCTCGCACAAGATCGCTTTATCTCTTGAATTCTGGTGGGCAAGATTGACAATTTCTTCAACACATCACTTAACAGATCGAGTCCTTGGTTTTTTGGAGAAATGGTAGCTAATGTACGCTGAGCTCCAGTATACAACTGCTCGACAAGAGTATAGACCGCCTTGAGTTTCACAAGCATCTCCTGGTTAAGGTTGCTGCTCCTGGGACCTGAGTAAATCATAGATCGGTTAAATGGCGGTTTATATTACTACGACAAGTACTCACTTTGGATGAATAACGAGGCGACTCACCAAAGGTAGCAGAAACCATCTGAGATACACGGTGTTTTAAGCCGGTGACCTCAGTGGTTACCTCTTCAAGAGCTGCCTCTGCTTTTTCAGCTCGCTGTATTAAGGCAGTCTTTTCTTCATCCCAAGTCTTTTTCTCCACCTCAAAATTGGTCTTCAGCTTTTTCGACTCAGCCACGCTAGACTGGAACTTTGACTCAGCTTTTTGGGTCTCGGTTTCCTGAGTTGCCAGCCGGGTCTTTGCATCATTTAATTGAGATTCCAGTTCAGCTGTAGCAGCCTGCATGATGCGCAGACTTGTCAAACACATTCATGGCGGATTACAAAAATATAAGTCCCAAGTCCTTTGCAAGCAACAACACTTGGCACTTGGGGGCTAATGCCTGTCAAAGCAATTTTTCAAGGAAATGGCTCTTATGAATAAAGTCCCAAGCACTTTGCAAGCAACACTACTTGGCACTTGGGGGCTAATGCATATTGCTTGTATCTTATTAATGATGAGTCGGATGTGTTGTAAATAGTCTCAGCCGACTCATGGGGGCTATGCAGTTAAGATCTACTTTCTTACACAATGATAAATAGGACCGGCTCATTCATGCTGATTAAACCGGCCCTTGGGGACTACGGATGCAAAATTAAACTGCTTCAACATCCGGTTTAATTTTAAACCGGACTTGGAGGGAGTCTATGACAGAAGCTTATGGATTCTTCTAAGTCTATAGCCTATTCAATCTTATCATAGCCAATAGACTTGGGGGCTGGCAGGATGTACATAACTTATTTAAAAGCCGGAAGTCATACCTCATATTTCTGGTGCATCTGTTTTACCATATAAATCTCAAGGTCGTGACTGGAATGAACTTGGTTAAGATAACCAGAGAATACTTCATTGACGGTTAGTTGAGATTAATCAGCAATGTCAAATTTCATTTTTCGCCTCTCAATGAACTCGTCTTTAGCAGAGTGCTTGGCCAAGATGGTCAGACGTCCTGGTTCTCTGAAGCTGGTGCTAGTAATGATAACATCTTCACCATGTTCTTCTGGCGGCTTAAGTGGATTGGATGATTCGGTGAGCACATGATTGGCATCCGGATGATCATGGGAGAGGTCGGGAATCTCAGGCGGAGTGTCAGTGGCAGGTTCTTCTAGATGTTTGTCAGAAGCTTCAGGTACAGGGACTTGCTGCTCTGGCTCAGCAACTTCAGGCGCCTCAGTTGGTTTGGTCACCTTCACCTTCTTGTTAGGCTTTGCTTGACCACTGCACGGGTTATGACAAGTGAGTATAAATATAAGAGTATAAAGAGTTATAGAGTAAAATTAATTGCCATTACGCAGGGGCAGTTTTAAAAGCCGACAACTCGGTTTGCAATGAGTCGCCAGAGGAAGAACGGGCAAGTTCCTGGTCAATAGTCATCAACAGAGTTAAGTGATAGCCAAATAAGACCCGCTAGCAGGTTAAAGGAGCAAGTTAAAAAAGAACCTTGTTTCGCTGTTTTCGAGGAGCGGGGGTGTTCGGTAAACCGGAGGACAATTCTTCACCTCCACCGGTCCGGGTCTGACGTCGATTCTCGTGTTGCTTTCGTTTCAAAAGAAAGTGAGGATCTAAATAAGCCAAGGGGTGTGAAAACCTTACTTTCCGGGTTACTTGCCAAAGTTTCTGTCTTGGCAAAGGGTCTGAGCCGGAGGAAATAATAGTTACCTCTTCTTCAACTGCTTGGCTTGCTCCCGTGTCGTCCTGATAATAGTCAGTGTCAATAAGATGATTGAAAAACAAGCCAAGAGAGTCAAGGGCTACCTCCGACTCAGAGGTGTCATCCAGATTAAGCAGATCAGAGGCGCTTGGTTTCTTCTTTTTCTTGGTCGTCTTTTTGACGGTTTTCTTGGCGGCTTTCTTGGCAGCCCTGGCCTTCTTAGCAGCTGCATGATCATATGCCTTCTTCTAGAAATCAGACTTATCTTGTAAAAGTCATCAAAGGTTGAGTTAGCAAAATGTTTGAATAATGAGGTAAAGATAAATAAGTTCAGAGACTCACATCCGGTGGCGGGTTAAGTTTGCAGAAAGGGTTTAGACCCATTTTGCTACAGTCCTTAGAATCTTCAAGAAGAGTTCTTGTCATTTCAATAATTGCGTCATCAGACAGACACAAAAGGGCTGTTGCGTAATGGATCCTTTGTACCGCCTGTGTATGTACACATTAAACCTGACCGGTGGCTCAAGGGTATGATCCTCCATGCAACCCAGCATCAAACTAAGTCAATGCCAGTTAATCCATTTCCCAACAAAGCTTTAACTTTCGCTATGGTGGGTGCAAGTTTCCTTTGCTCAGTGGCTGAAAGCTTTCCCGGAAGATCATGCTTCGGGTCAAGACGTTCAGCGTGATAACCCGGCAATGGATTCTCGTCAGTCGGAGAAGTATCTTTGCAATAAAACCATGTCTGATTCCAATCTTTTGGGTGACTCGGCAGGCATGCATAAGGGAAGATGGCATCTCTTCTACGTTGAATCGAAATTCCGCCAAGTTCCAAGCTAGGGCCGTTCGTGAACTCATTCTAGCGGTTCAAATAAAAGTATTCTCTGAAAAGCTCAACACTGGGCTCCTCTTGAAGGTATACTTCGCAGAAGACTTGAAAGTTGCAGATATTCGACGCGGAGTTGGGTCCAATGTCTTGAGGATGGAGCTGGAAGAAGTGTAGGACATCTCAGAAAAACTTAGAGTCGGGTGGTGAGAAGCCCCGGTTCATATGATCGGCGAATACAATGACTTCACCTTCCTTCGGTTGAGGTCTTTCTTCGCCCAGTTCAGGGGCACGGTAGTGCATGACATTCTTTTCTGGCAAATATCTGATTTTGACAAAGTCTTTAAGCATGCCCTCAGTAACAATGGAGGGAACCGAGTTGCATGCATAGAATGTCTTTGGCGGCATTGCGAAGAGAGAAAGCCTAAGGAAAGGGAAATTTTGGCCGGTTCAAATCAGATTGGTGAAATCACAGGTTAACAGTTACAACATATATATATATATATATATATATATATATATATATATATATATATATTCAGAATGGTGGCTTAAGTGAGGACTAATGATATATGAGTAATTATAAGCCGAACATGTAAGCCGCATGACACGTACTGGTATAAGGGTCTAACAAGAGCAAAATTTTAACTAAGTGTTGGGAAAAACAGGTTTCACAGATTGAGGCTATAAGATTAGATCTGCAACTATTCAGAAAAATGGAATAAAATCTAAACCTAAGGTGGCGGCAGCAGAAGAGCGGGTGATGAGGACATCAATACAATTGTTACACCCACAGCCCCTGCTGCTATACATACTGGACCAATTACTAGAGCTCGTGCACGCCAACTAAATTACCAGGTACTTTCGTTTCTTGGTAATGATTCTAATGTTCATGAGAATATGATGCTGCCTAAATTGGATACATTTGTTTTGCTTACAAATGAAGGGCCTAGCTTGGAGAAGGATGAACATTGGAGCAAGAACAAGCATGGAGATGATGCCATGCGCAAGGGGAACAAGAACGGAGTTACAAGTGATGATTTCAGGACTTTGAAGCCACCATAATGGGTGCATGAAGCCTTGGACGAAATATACAAGATGCCACTTCATAAATTTCGTCCCGAGGCTATTTTAGGTGCTGCGTCACCTTATTATTGGGCCAGGCCCATGTAATTTCGAAATACATAAGTATAGGCTAGTTTTAGAGTCCGTATGTGTGGGGAAACAAGAGATAGGGTTGATTTCGGACCCCTCCACCAAGGGCCACGAAATTCCCCCCTCTTCCTCCATATATACAGCCCTTAGGGCATCGTTTAGACTTTGGGTTTTGTTTAGATTAAAAGTTCGCCATAGCTGCAACTTCGCGTACTTCGTTTGTGTTCAACGACCAGACAAAGGCGTCACAGAACCCCACCTTGATCAATAAAGCTTTCATCTTATATTCGCAATATCCAGATTGCAATCTTAGTTTCTTGCTTGTTCTTCGTTTGCTCGCAGGAAACAGACCTTCGTGGTCAGGTTGATCGTGCTCCGGCGTGGTCAATAACCTCTCGGAGTTGGTTTAGCGATTGCTAAGGCGCGACGTCCTCGCACGTTCGTAGTCGGATCGTCAAAGTCGACTTCCACCAAAGCGAAATCCTCCATCTCATCGAAAGACGGGACACCTTTGCCTCTATCATTTCCTGATTTGCGCAAATCAAAGCTAATGCCACGTGCTGATGGTCCCTTTAAGGTGTTAGAGAAAATAAATGATAATGCATATAAACTTGAGCTGCCTGCAGATTTTGGGGTTAGTCCCACTTTTAACATTGCAGATTTGAAGCCTTATTTGGGTGAGGAAGATGAACTTCCGTCGAGGACGACTTCATTTCAAGAAGGGGAGGATGATGAGGACATCAATACAATTGTTACACCCACAGCCCCTGCTGCTATACATACTGGACCAATTACTAGAGCTCGTGCACGCCAACTAAATTACCAGGTACTTTCGTTTCTTGGTAATGATTCTAATGTTCATGAGAATATGATGCTGCCTAAATTGGATACATTTGTTTTGCTTACAAATGAAGGGCCTAGCTTGGAGAAGGATGAACATTGGAGCAAGAACAAGCATGGAGATAATGGCATGCGCAAGGGAAACAAGAACGGAGTTACAAGTGATGATTTCAGGACTTTGAAGCCACCATAATGGGTGCATGAAGCCTTGGACGAAATATACAAGATGCCACTTCATAAATTTCGTCCCGAGGCTATTTTAGGTGCTGCGTCACCTTATTATTGGGCCAGGCCCATGTAATTTCGAAATACATAAGTATAGGCTATTTTTAGAGTCCGTATGTGTGGGGAAACAAGAGATAGGGTTGATTTCGGACCCCTCCACCAAGGGCCACGAAATTCCCCCCCTCTTCCTCCATATATACAGCCCTTAGGGCATCGTTTAGACTTTGGGTTTTGTTTAGATTAAAAGTTCGCCATAGCTGCAACTTCGCGTACTTCGTTTGTGTTCAACGACCAGACAAAGGTGTCACAGAACCCCACCTTGATCAATAAAGCTTTCATCTTATATTCGCAATATCCAGATTGCAATCTCAGTTTCTTGCTTGTTCTTCGTTTGCTCGCAGGAAACAGACCCTCGTGGTCAGGTTGATCATGCTCCGGCGTGGTCAATAACCTCTCGGAGTTGGTTTAGCGATTGCTAAGGCGCGACGTCCTCGCACGTTCGTAGTCGGATCGTCAAAGTCGACTGCCACCAAAGCGATATCCATCATCTCATCGAAAGACGGGACACCTTTGCCTCTATCAAGTGGTATCAGATTTCCAGGTTTCTCGGTGAGATTTTACAGTTTTTCGTAGTTTAGATCGAGTCTGTTCTTCATACCTACAGTCCACCAAAAAGCCACAAAAAAAAACTAGGGTTAGTTCATCATATCCGAACCAATCTGAGGCTTTGCATAATCTTTTTAGGGTTTTGCTTTGTTGAATTTGCGGTTGCATCGTCGGTCTAGTTGCTGGTCTTAGAGTCTAGTCTTTTAGAGTTTCGAGTTCTGGTCATAAGTTGCCATCTACCACCACCGCTCCGAATCCGTATCCATATACCACCACCAATCCGTGTCCATATACCACCACCGATCCATATCCATATACTACCACCGCTACCACCACCGCTGCCATATACCACCACCATATATCCACCACCAATCCTAGTTCCTTGCTTATTAGGTTTGTTTTCGAGATCCATCTAGTTTCCGATTCGTGTTTCCTTGCCGGAGTAGGTTTCGGAAAAAAAAAGAGTCGGGTAGCCACGCTCCGTTTAGGCCCAAAATTTTTCGAAAACGCATTTTTCGAAAAAATTTCTGGCTATCCTATTTTTAGGTGTTTCTGAGTGTTTTGAGACAGGTGCCATTATAGGAAGTTTTTTTGACCCGTTTCCAGTTTTTGGGTCCGGGCAGTCGAAAAAAAAAATTGGTCGAAAAAATTTCGTGCCCATCCTGACAGTTTGAGCTAGGAAGAGTTTTGAGACACTCGCCATTATAGTGATTTTTCGCAAAAAAAAAGAGCGAATTTTTTTTTCAGAGTGTGCTTTTCCCTTGTTTACGTGCTGCGCCGTGATTTTGTTGGTGTTCTAGGCTCGCGTCTCTAGCACAGTCTAGCCTAGGACCAGCACAGTACCGTCATTGAGCGTTTATTCAACTTTGCATCTCTGAATTGATTATTGCTGACCCTTTTTGCTACCATACTATAAGCCTTCCCAGCTCCACATACATCTACGTCGTGTGTTTGACTCTCCCTGGTAATCGCTCTATCCATGCTTTGAGAGTTTTTGACTACAACGGTTGCCGATCACCGCCTGCTGCTGGGTAAGAACTGGTAAGAATTTGAGATTTGCTTGACGGATTTGTGATACATCCACCACCACTTCTTAGTAGTCTATAGGATCATATTCTTGTGTGTTTCTATTGCTGCTAACCATGCCAGGATCACAAGCCGACGAGATTGACTGGGAGAACTTATCGAACAAGGAGCTTCATGATAAGTTTCAGCAAATGATGACTGAACAGGTACAAGATGTGCTGAACAATTTTGAAGAGGCCATGGAGAAGATCACTGATAGAGGCGGGGGTGTCCCGATCTTTCGATGAGATGGTAACTATCGATTTGGTGGAGACGACTTTGACGATCCGACTACAAACGTGCACGACGTTGCGCCTTAGCAATCGCTAAACCAATCTCCAGAGGTTATTGACCACGCCGGTGCACGATCAACCTGACCACGAAGGTCTATTCCTGCAGGCAATCGAAGAACGAGCAAGAATATGATAAAAGCAATCTGAATATTGCAAATATGTATGAAGTATTGATAAAGGTGGGGATCCGAAAGCGGTCTTGGTCTGGTCGTTGGACACAAACGAAGTACACGAAGTTGCGTTGGCTAACTTTTAACTAAACAAATCCCAAGGAAAAAGCTACTAGATGGATCTACTTATATAGGAGCAAGGGGTGGCGGCCAAGGAGGTGGGAGGACGTCCCAAGGCAGCCTAAAACTAACCCTAGGTCGTACAAGGCTCATGGGCCCAAGTGGAGGTGATGTAACACCTTTGGACTTGTAGTTTGACTCGGATTCTGCTGCAGCATCAGATTGTTTCGTCCACAACTCAACGCTCCGGACGAATTTGAAGGTGATTCCAATTGGGTTGGAAAGTGCACGAAATCTAATTTCCAACAAAAAAAGAATCACCCAATTAGGAGTCTGTATGAAAAACTTGTGTGCGTTTTGAGTCAGGTATGTCTGTGCAGTCCGAATCTGAATCCAGAACGTGAGAGACTTGGACTCTATCTTCTCTTGGGCCAAAAGTGACGTGAGAGAACTTTTTGGACAGCAAATAAACATCTCTTATCTTCATATGTGGATTGTACGAATGTCCCATACACCTGCAATTAGACAAAACACAAAAGTGTGTGAAGTATTTTTGTTCTGGATAACATAAATAGATTATTGAATAGTTTGCACTAGAAATCACCTGACAAATATGCATATATGCAATATTTTTGGTCATATCCAAGGTAGTCATGTCCTCATCATCCTCCCCTTCTTGAAAATAAAGCCGTCCTCGGCGTTGCTTAATCTGAAATGTGGCTAACAAAAGAGACAAGGCGTACATGTTGTATATGTATATGTCATCCATTTTTACTTCCCTTGATTTTTGCATATATGACACATGAATAGATGAGTAACTTGCATAGTTCGTAAAGTCTAAAGCCAAAAAATTAGCACAAGAAGTAGAAGGCATGAAAATATTGCAACTCAGTTTGCACATATAAGTGAAGCTCTTATTCATTTCAAAAGATTGACAATGTTCATCATTAAACCATCCCAACATTGGTGAATAAACCTTACTTGCATCAAATTTACATGCTACAACATGCTTAAATAAGCAAACATGCAATAAGTCATTCAACACAGAATCATCACCAAGATTAGAGGTCATATCAAAATGATTAAACATTGGTTCTTTTGCATCAATAGTTAATTCAATGGGTGCACTCAAAATTGTTGGTATTTCAGTTGTTTGATCACATGGCAAAGTCAAATTATCAACGTAGTCCTCTAAAATAGATGGTGTGATCAAAGTAGTGGGTAGCTCATCAGATGGTGCATTCAAATTGACAAGGCATTCATCATTCTCATGTAGAGATGGAAGATCAGTACCTTTGTCATTACCTCTTATGATCAACTCAGATGATGTAGCCACTCTCGGGGGCGATGTGTCACATGGTGGAGGTGATGTAGTCCTGACAACAACGGATGTGGTTGTCACAGTATGCCTAGTAGTTGAAGGAACAATCATATCAACTCTTGGAATGTGCACCGTGCGCTTGTTCTCCTCGTGGCCAACACGTCGTTTTATTTCCTGTTCAGCTTTGCAAGCAAGATGAAACAAATGGTCCATAGGATAACACTCTTCATGAATTAGTATCTCTTGAATATCACGGTTTAATCCTCCCCAAAATCTATCCATAAAATCATCTTCACTTTCTTCTAAAGAGGAATGCAACAAGGTAGTTTGTACATCATCATAATATTTTGTTACAGTTTCACTACCTTGTTTTAAGTGTTGCAACTTCTTAATCATGTCACGAGTATAATAAGCAGGGACGAAAGTATGTCGCATGGCAAGTTTCAAATCATCCCAAGTAGTAGGTATATAATCAGGGTGTAACCGACAATATTCACTCCACCAAACCAAAGCATAACCAGTGAAAGAACCAACCGCAACCTTAACCTTTTTATGTTCATCGAAATTATGGGAAGCAAATATATTTTTTATGTCAAACTCCCATTCAATATATAAAGCAGGTTTAAAACGGCCATTAAATGGTGGTATAGATACATTAACCTGATCATGTGCATTTGGATGTTTGTGCACCTCTCGTGACGGTTGTGGTATTTGCAAAGGTGGTGGCACGTCTCCCGCGATCGACAAAGCCCATGAATTGACTCTGGATCCTGTCATGATTAGTAGAACAAGAAACAAAAAAAATCGGCACAAACTTTTTCAGAGGAAAGTTGGAGACAAAGTTGTTGATATATCCTGCTTGGCTGTTGTTTCACCTCATTATCTTCACTGCTGTTGTGATCTTCACTTATATCTTGCTGTCAAGAGCTACTTAGTATCCTTCATTGATGCTAGTTGTGCTACGCCGTGACCTCATTAGTGTTCTAGGCTCGCGTCTCTAGTCCGGTCTAGCCTAGGACCAGCACAGTACCGTCGTTGAGCGTTTATTCAACATTGCATCTTTGAATTGATTATTGCTAATCTTTTGCTACCATATATAGCCAACCCAGCTCCACATATTTCTACACCGTGTATACGTACGCTCCCCTGGCAATCGCTTTACTCAATATTCGGAGTTACTTGACACCGCTGGTGATAGAGGCGGGGTGTCCCGATCTTTCGATGAGATGATAACTATCGATTTGGTGAAGATGACTTTGACGATCCGACTACAAACGTGCACGACGTTGCGTCTTAGCAATCGCTAAACCAACTCTGAGAGGTTATTGACCACACCGGAGCACAATCAACCTGACCACGAAGGTCTATTCCTGCAAGCAATCGAAGAACAAGCAAGAATATGATAAAGCAATCTGAATATTGCGAATATAGATGAAGTATTGATAAAGGTGGGGATCCGTAAGCGGTCTTGGTCTGGTCGTTGGACACAAACAAAGTACACGAAGTTGCAATGGCTAACTTTTAACTAAACAAATCCCACGGAAAAGCTACTAGATGGATCTACTTATATAGGAGCAAGGGGTGACGGCCAAGGAGGTGGGAGGACGTCCCAAGGCAGCCTAAAACTAAATCTAGGTCGTACAAGGCCAATGGGCCCAAGTGGAGGTGATGTAACACCTTTGGACTTGTAGTTTGACTCGGATTCTGCTGCAGCATCAGATTGTTTCGTCCACAACTCAATGCTCCGGACGAATTTGAAGGTGATTCCAATTGGGTTGGAAAGTGCACGAAATCTAGTTTCCAACAAAAAAAGAATCACCCAATTCGGAGTCCGTATGAAAAACTTGTGTGCGTTTTGAGTCAGGTGTGTCTGTGCAGTCCGAATCTGAATCCAGAACGTGAGAGACTTGGACTCTATCTTCTCTTGGGCCAAAAGTGACGTGAGAAAACTTTTTGGACAGCAAATAAACATCTCTTTCTTCCTTATCTTCATATGTGGATTGTACAAATGTCCCATACACCTGCAATTAGACAAAACACAAAAGTGTGTGAAGTATTTTTGTTCTGGATAACATAAATAGATTATTGAATAGTTTGCACTAGAAATCACCTGACAAATATGCATATATGCAATATTTTTTGTCATATGCAAGGTAGTCATGTCCTCATCATCCTCCCCTTCTTGAAAATAAAGCCGTCCTCGGCGTTGCTTAATCTGAAATGTGGCTAACAAAAGAGACAAGGTGTACATGTTGTATATGTATATGTCATCCATTTTTACTTCCCTTGATTTTTGCATATATGACACATGAATAGATGAGTAACTTGCATAGTTCATAAAATCTAAAGCCAAAAAATTAGCACAAGAAGTAGAAGGCATGAAAATATTGCAACTCAGTTTGCACATATAAGTGAAGCTCTTATTCATTTCAAAAGATTGACAATGTTCATCATTAAACCATCCCAACATTGGTGAATAAACCTTACTTGCATCAAATTTACATGCTACAACATGCTTAAATAAGCAAACATGCAATAAGTCATTCAACACAGAATCATCACCAAGATTAGAGGTCATATCAAAATGATTAAACATTGGTTCTTTTGCATCAATAGTTAATTCAATGGGTGCACTCAAAAATGTTGGTATTTCAGTTGTTTGATCACATGGCAAAGTCAAATTATCAACGTAGTCCTCTAAAATAGGTGGTGTGATCAAAGTAGTGGGTAGCTCATCAGATGGTGCATTCAAATTGACAAGGCATTCATCATTCTCATGTAGAGATGGAAGATCAGTACCTTTGTCATTACCTCTTATGATCAACTCAGATGATGTAGCCACTCTCGGGGGCGATGTGTCACATGATGGAGGTGATGTAGTCCTGACAACAACGGATGTGGTTGTCATAGTATGCCTAGTAGTTGAAGGAACAATCATATCAACTCTTGGAATGTGCACCGTGCGCTTGTTCTCCTCGTGGCCAACACGTCGTTTTATTTCCTGTTCAGCTTTGCAAGCAAGATGAAACAAATGGTCCATAGGATAACACTCTTCATGAATTAGTATCTCTTGAATATCACGGTTTAATCCTCCCCAAAATCGATCCATAAAATCATCTTCACTTTCTTCTAAAGAGGAATGCAACAAGGTAGTTTGTAAATCATCATAATATTTTGTTACAGTTTCACTACCTTGTTTTAAGTGTTGCAACTTCTTAATCATGTCACGAGTATAATAAGCAGGGACGAAAGTATGTCGCATGGCAAGTTTCAAATCATCCCAAGTAGTAGGTATATAATCAGGGTGTAATTGACAATATTCACTCCACCAAACCAAAGCATAACCAGTGAAAGAACCAACCGCAACCTTAACCTTTTTATGTTCATCGAAATTATGGGAAGCAAATATATTTTTTATGTCGAACTCACATTCAATATATAAAGCAGGTTTAAAACAGCCATTAAATGGTGGTATAGATACATTAACCTGATCATGTGCATTTGGATGTTTGTGCACCTCTCGTGACGGTTGTGGTATTTGCAAAGGTGGTGGCACGTCTCCCGCGATCGACAAAGCCCATGAATTGACTATGGATCCTGTCATGATTAGTAGAACAAGAAACAAAACCCAAAAATAATGTTCCTATAACTACTAGGATGTGGTGGTAAAACGCTCACAGTAAAGCAAATATCAATGTCTTACAAGTTCTTACCATGCAGCAGGCGGTGATCGGCAACCAGCGGTGTCAAGTAACTCTGAATATTGAGTAAAGCGATTGCCAGAGGAGCGTACGTATACACGGTGTAGAAATATGTGGAGCTGGGTTGACTATATATGGTAGCAAAAGATTAGCAATAATCAATTCAAAGATGCAATGTTGAATAAACGCTCAACGACGGTACTGTGCTGGTCCTAGGCTAGACCGGACTAGAGACGCGAGCCTAGAACACTAATGAGGTCACGTCGTAGCACAACTAGCATCAATGAAGGATACTAAGTAGCTCTGGACAGCAAGATATAAGTGAAGATCACAACGGCAGTAAAGATAATGAGGTGAAACAACAGCCAAGCAGGATATATCAACAACTTTGTCTCCAACTTTCCTCTGAAAAAGTTTGTGCCGATTTTTTTGTTTTTTTTTCTTCTCTTTTTTTTCCTCACACTTTTTTTTCTTTCTCTCCTTTTTTTTCTCCTTTTTTTTCTCGTTTTTTTCTCTCTTTTTTTCTCCCTCTTTCCAAAACAAACTAGATAAGATGCAGATTGGATCAAGTGAAGATGTGAACGATCTCAACTATTATTATGACAATGAATGGTGGGTAGCACGTGGTGGAAATTGATGGATGGGTGGTGGACAGCGGAAGAGATAATGATGCAGCGGTGGCGTGACTAATGTGAACAGAACTCGAAACTCTAAACGAACTAGACACTAAGACCAGCAACTCGACACGACGATGCAACCGATAATTCAACTATGCAAGCAATGAAAAGAAAATTGCAAAGGCTCAGACTGGCTTGGACCAAGGATGAATAGATCTAACTCTTTTTTGTGGCTTTTTCTTGGACAATAGGTAAGAAAATAAATCTAATCTAGGAAAACTGGAAATTCTCACCGAGCAACCTGAAAACTAATACCACTTGATAGAGGCGGGGGTGTCCCGATCTTTCGATGAGATGGTAACTATCGATTTGGTGGAGACGACTTTGACGATCCGACTACAAACGTGCACGACGTTGCGCCTTAGCAATCGCTAAACCAATCTCCAGAGGTTATTGACCACGCCGGTGCACGATCAACCTGACCACGAAGGTCTATTCCTGCAAGCAATCGAAGAACGAGCAAGAATATGATAAAAGCAATCTGAATATTGCAAATATGTATGAAGTATTGATAAAGGTGGGGATCCGAAAGCGGTCTTGGTCTGGTCGTTGGACACAAACGAAGTACACGAAGTTGCGTTGGCTAACTTTTAACTAAACAAATCCCAAGGAAAAAGCTACTAGATGGATCTACTTATATAGGAGCAAGGGGTGGCGGCCAAGGAGATGGGAGGACGTCCCAAGGCAGCCTAAAACTAACCCTAGGTCGTACAAGGCTCATGGGCCCAAGTGGAGGTGATGTAACACCTTTGGACTTGTAGTTTGACTCGGATTCTGCTGCAGCATCAGATTGTTTCGTCCACAACTCAACGCTCCGGACGAATTTGAAGGTGATTCCAATTGGGTTGGAAAGTGCACGAAATCTAATTTCCAACAAAAAAAGAATCACCCAATTCGGAGTCCGTATGAAAAACTTGTGTGCATTTTGAGTCAGGTATGTCTGTGCAGTCCGAATCTGAATCCAGAACGTGAGAGACTTGGACTCTATCTTCTCTTGGGCCAATAGTGACGTGAGAGAACTTTTTGGACAGCAAATAAACATCTCTTTCTTCCTTATCTTCATATGTGGATTGTACAAATGTCCCATACACCTGCAATTAGACAAAACACAAAAGTGTGTGAAGTATTTTTGTTCTGGATAACATAAATAGATTATTGAATAGTTTGCACTAGAAATCACCTGACAAATATGCATATATGCAATATTTTTGGTCATATCCAAGGTAGTCATGTCCTCATCAATCACTGGCCTTGAGAAGACGTTCGAAACAAAGCTCGATAACAGATTTAATGAACTGCTTGCGCGTCTTCCACCACCGGCTGCACCTGTCGCACCTCTGCAACAACAACAACTACGCCCCCTTCCGAATCAGTATGGACGAGCACGGCGTGTTCCTATTGAGCCAGGAAAAAATTCTGGTGCCGCTGCTACCGCTGTTGGTGCTTCTTTGGCTCCTGCTACTGCTCCTGCTGGTACCCAGGAGGATGATGAGTATGCGGGCGATTATGAGGATGAGGTTGATCAAAATCAGATCTACGAGCAGCCACCAGCACCACCACCAGCAAGTCGACCTCAGGTATATATTCGTAATGGTAGGCCTGCACCACCACCTCAGGTACGAGATGATGTCCATATTCCTAAACTGAAATTGAATATTCCACCATTTGAGGGTAGATATGTTCCTGATATATATCTTACTTGGGAGTTAGAAACTGAACAACGATTTATATGTTTACAATATCCTGACGAGAGATGAGTTGCTGCTACTGTTTGTGCTTTCACTAGTTTTGCATGTGTATGGTGGTCTGAACATTGTAGATTATATCCTATTCCAACTACTTGGGCTGCTTTGAAAACTGCTATGCGTACGCGTTGGGTTCCACCATATTATCAACGTGAATTGCTTCAAAAATTGCAGCGTTTAAGACAAGGAAAAAAATTCTATAGAAGAATATTATCAGGAATTACAAACTGGCATGATTAGATGTGGTATTGTTGAGGAGAATGAAGCTATGCTTGCACGTTTTCTGGGTGGATTAAATAGAGAGATTCAGACCATTCTAGACTATAAGGAGTATACTAATATCACTCGTTTATTCCATCTTGCTTGTAAAGCTGAACGTGAAGTGCAGGATCGACAAGCATTGGGGCGAACTAACTTTTCTGCAGGCCGACCTTCATCATGGACACCACGTGCATCTTCTACTTCAACTGCACCAGCACCTCCATCCGGTGCCACCTCCAGCCGTGATACAAGAAAACAGGCACAACCACCATTATCTGCCAAGAGCGCACCTGCGGGTCCTGCACAGCGTTCTTCTTCTTCCATGGCATCAACAGGGCACACAAGTGATATTATTTGTCGTCGTTGTAAGGCAGGAGGTCATTATGCGAGGGAATGCAAATCTCCGCGTGTGATGATTGCTACCGCGGATGGTGGATATGAGTCCGCTAGTGACTATGATGAGGAGACATTGGCTCTTATTACACGCGAAGAACATGGTGGAGATGATTCTGATCATGAGACGCAATACATGGCTCCTGAAGACGCTGACAGGTATGAATGTTTAGTTGCTCAACGTGTTTTCAGTGTGCAGGTCACACAAGCTGAGCAAAATCAGAGGCACAATTTGTTCCATACCAAGGGAGTTGTGAAGGAACGTTCTGTGCGCGTCATAATAGACGGAGGGAGCTGCAACAACTTGGCTAGCATGGAGATGGTGGAGAAGCTTTCTCTCACCACAAGACCACATCCACATCCTTACTACATCCAATGGTTCAACAACAGCGGCAAGGTTAAGGTAACACGTACTATTCGTGTGCATTTTAGTATCTCTACATATGCTGATTATGTTGATTGTGATGTGGTACCTATGCAAGCGTGTTCCTTATTACTTGGTAGACCATGGCAATTTGATAAAAATTCTGTACACCATGGTAGAAACAATCACTATACTCTTGTTCATAAGGATAAAAATATTACTTTGCTTCCTATGACTCCTGATTCCATTTTGAAAGATGATATTAATAAAGCTAATAAAGCACAACAGGAGAAGAATAAGAGTGAAAATCAGATTGTGGCAAAAGAATTTGAGCAACAAATGAAGCCTTATAATAAACCATCTAGTGTTGCTTCTGAAATTAAATTGAAAAGTGCATGTTTATTTGCCACCAAATCTGATATTGATGAGCTAGATTTCAGCAAATCTGTTTTCTATGCTTTTGTGTGCAAAGAGGCATTATTTTCATTCGAGGACGTGCCTTCCTCTTTGCCTCCTGCTGTCACTAACATTTTGTAGGAGTTCGCTGACGTTTTTCCCCAAGACGTGCCACCGGGATTACCGCCTATTCGAGGGATTGAGCATCAGATTGACTTAATTCCCGGTGCTTCACTGCCAAACCGTGCACCATACCGTACCAATCCAGAGGAGACGAAGGAGATTATGCGTCAAGTACAAGAGCTTCTCGACAAAGGTTATATACGCGAATCCCTTAGTCCTTGTGCTGTTCCTATTATTCTAGTGCCGAAAAAGGATGGTACATCACGTATGTGTGTTGATTGTAGAGGCATTAATAATATTACTATTCGTTATCGTCATCCTATTCCTAGGCTAGATGATATGCTTGATGAATTGAGTGGCTCTACAATATTCTGCAAAGTTGATTTGCGTAGTGGCTACCATCAAATTCGTATGAAATTGGGAGATGAATGGAAAACAGCATTTAAAACTAAGTTTGGATTATATGAGTGGTTAGTCATGCCTTTTGGGTTAACTAATGCACCTAGTACTTTCATGAGATTAATGAACGAAGTTTTACGTGCTTTCATTGGACGATTTGTGGTAGTTTACTTTGATGACATATTGATTTATAGCAGATCTTTGGAAGAACATTTGGAACATTTACGTGCTGTTTTTATTGCTCTACGTGATGCACGTTTGTTTGGTAACCTTGGGAAGTGCACCTTTTGCACCGACCGAGTATCTTTTCTTGGCTATGTTGTTACTCCACAGGGAATTGAAGTTGATAAAGCCAAGATTGAAGCTATTGAGAGTTGGCCGCAGCCCAAAACGGTCACACAAGTGAGGAGTTTTCTTGGCCTCGCTGGATTCTATAGGCGTTTTGTGAGAGATTTCAGCACCATTGCTGCACCTCTCAATGAGCTTACAAAGAGAGATGTGCCTTTTCTTTGGGGTACCGCACAGGAAGAAGCCTTCACGGTATTGAAAGATAAGTTGACACATGCTCCTTTACTCCAACTTCCTGATTTTAATAAGACTTTTGAGCTTGAATGTGATGCTAGTGGAATTGGATTAGGAGGTGTGTTATTACAAGATGGCAAACCTGTTGCATACTTTTCTGAAAAATTGAGTGGGCCTAGTCTGAATTATTCTACTTATGATAAAGAATTATATGCTCTTGTTCGGACTTTAGAAACATGGCAACATTATTTATGGCCCAAAGAATTTGTTATACATTCTGATCATGAATCTTTGAAACATATTAAAAGTCAAGCTAAACTGAATCGTAGACATGCTAAATGGGTTGAATTCATTGAGACTTTCCCTTATGTCATTAAACACAAGAAGGGAAAAGAAAATGTTATTGCTGATGCATTGTCTCGTCGCTATACTATGTGATGAGGACATCAATACAATTGTTACACCCACAGCCCCTGCTGCTATACATACTGGACCAATTACTAGAGCTCGTGCACGCCAACTAAATTACCAGGTACTTTCGTTTCTTGGTAATGATTATAATGTTCATGAGAATATGATGCTGCCTAAATTGGATACATTTGTTTTGCTTACAAATGAAGGGCCTAGCTTGGAGAAGGATGAACATTGGAGCAAGAACAAGCATGGAGATGATGGCATGCGCAAGGGAAACAAGAACGGAGTTACAAGTGATGATTTCAGGACTTTGAAGCCACCATAATGGGTGCATGAAGCCTTGGACGAAATATACAAGACGCCACTTCATAAATTTCGTCCCGAGGCTATTTTAGGTGCTGCGTCACCTTATTATTGGGCCAGGCCCATGTAATTTCGAAATACATAAGTATAGGCTATTTTTAGAGTCCGTATGTGTGGGGAAACAAGAGATAGGGTTGATTTCGGACTCCTCCACCAAGGGCCACGAAATTCCCCCCTCTTCCTCCATATATACAGCCCTTAGGGCATCGTTTAGACTCTGGGTTTTGTTTAGATTAAAAGTTCGCCATAGCTGCAACTTCGCGTACTTCGTTTGTGTTCAACGACCAGACAAAGGCGTCACAGAACCCCACCTTGATCAATAAAGCTTTCATCTTATATTCGCAATATCCAGATTGCAATCTCAGTTTCTTGCTTGTTCTTCGTTTGCTCGCAGGAAACAGACCCTCGTGGTCAGGTTGATCGTGCTCCGGCGTGGTCAATAACCTCTCGGAGTTGGTTTAGCGATTGCTAAGGCGCGACGTCCTCGCACGTTCGTAGTCGGATCGTCAAAGTCGACTTCCACCAAAGCGAAATCCACTATCTCATCGAAAGACGGGACACCTTTGCCTCTATCAAGAAGCTTTCTCTCACCACAAGACCACATCCACATCCTTACTACATCCAATGGTTCAACAACAGCGGCAAGGTTAAGGTAACACGTACTGTTCGTGTGCATTTTAGTATCTCTACATATGCTGATTATGTTGATTGTGATGTGGTACCTATGCAAGCATGTTCCTTATTACTTGGTAGACCATGGCAATTTGATAAAAATTCTGTACACCATGGTAGAAACAATCACTATATTCTTGTTCATAAGGATAAAAATATTACTTTGCTTCCTATGACTCCTGATTCCATTTTGAAAGATGATATTAATAGAGCTAATAAAGCACAACAGGAGAAGAATAAGAGTGAAAATCAGATTGTGGCAAAAGAATTTGAGCAACAAATGAAGCCTAATAATAAACCATCTAGTGTTGCTTCTGAAATTAAATTAAAAAGTGCATGTTTATTTGCCACCAAATCTGATATTGATGAGCTAGATTTCAGCAAATCTGTTTGCTATGCTTTTGTGTGCAAAGAGGCATTATTTTCATTCGAGGACGTGCCTTCCTCTTTGCCTCCTGCTGTCACTAACATTTTGCAGGAGTTCGCTGACGTTTTTCCACAAGACGTGCCACCGGGATTACCGCCTATTCGAGGGATTGAGCATCAGATTGACTTAATTCCCGGTGCTTCACTGCCAAACCGTGCACCATACCGTACCAATCCAGGGGAGACGAAGGAGATTATGCGTCAAGTACAAGAGCTTCTCGACAAAGGTTATATACGCGAATCCCTTAGTCCTTGTGCTGTTCCTATTATTCTAGTGCCGAAAAAGGATGGTACATCACGTATGTGTGTTGATTGTAGAGGCATTAATAATATTACTATTCGTTATCGTCATCCTATTCCTAGGCTAGATGATATGCTTGATGAATTGAGTGGCTCTACAATATTCTCCAAAGTTGATTTGCGTAGTGGCTACCATCAAATTCGTATGAAATTGGGAGATGAATGGAAAACAACATTTAAAACTAAGTTTGGATTATATGAGTGGTTAGTCATGCCTTTTGGGTTAACTAATGCACCTAGTACTTTCATGAGATTAATGAACGAAGTTTTACGTGCTTTCATTGGACGATTTGTGGTAGTTTACTTTGATGACATATTGATTTATAGCAGATCTTTGGAAGAACATTTGGAACAATTACGTGCTGTTTTTATTGCTCTACGTGATGCACGTTTGTTTGGTAACCTTGGGAAGTGCACCTTTTGCACCGACCGAGTATCTTTTCTTGGCTATGTTGTTACTCCACAGGGAATTGAAGTTGATAAAGCCAAGATTGAAGCTATTGAGAGTTGGCCGCAGCCCAAAACGGTCACACAAGTGAGGAGTTTTCTTGGCCTCGCTGGATTCTATAGGCGTTTTGTGAGAGATTTCAGCACCATTGCTGCACCTCTCAATGAGCTTACAAAGAAAGATGTGCCTTTTCTTTGGGGTACTGCACAGGAAGAAGCCTTCACGGTATTGAAAGATAAGTTGACACATGCTCCTTTACTCCAACTTCCTGATTTTAATAAGACTTTTGAGCTTGAATGTGATGCTAGTGGAATTGGATTAGGAGGTGTGTTATTACAAGATGGGAAACCTGTTGCATACTTTTCTGAAAAATTGAGTGGGCCTAGTCTGAATTATTCTACTTATGATAAAGAATTATATGCTCTTGTTCGGACTTTAGAAACATGGCAACATTATTTATGGCCCAAAGAATTTGTTATACATTCTGATCATGAATCTTTGAAACATATTAAAAGTCAAGCTAAACTGAATCGTAGACATGCTAAATGGGTTGAATTCATTGAGACTTTCCCTTATGTCATTAAACACAAGAAGGGAAAAGAAAATGTTATTGCTGATGCATTGTCTCGTCGCTATACTATGCTTTCACAACTTGACTTCAAAATATTTGGTTTGGAGACCATCAAAGATCAATATGTGCATGATGCTGATTTTAAAGATGTAATGCAGAATTGTAAAGAAGGAAGAATGTGGAACAAGTTTGTTGTTAACGATGGATTTGTGTTTTGTGCTAACAAGCTATGCATTCCAGCTAGCTCCGTTCGTCTTTTGTTGTTGCAGGAGGCACATGGAGGAGGATTAATGGGACACTTTGGCGTGAAGAAGACGGAGATCGTACTTGTTACACATTTCTTTTGGCCAAAGATGAGACGGGATGTTGAGCGTTTTATTGCTCGCTGCACTACATGTCAAAAAGCTAAGTCACGACTCAATCCTCATGGTTTATATATGCCTTTGCATGTACCTAGTGTTCCTTGGGAGGATATATCTATGGACTTTGTTTTAGGTTTACCTCGAACAAAGAAGGGGAGGGATAGCATATTTGTTGTCGTGGATAGATTCTCGAAAATGGCACACTTTATACCATGTCATAAAAGCGATGATGCTGTTAATGTTGCTGATTTGTTCTTTCGTGAAATTATTCGCTTGCATGGTGTGCCAAATACTATTGTTTCAGATCGTGATACTAAATTTCTTAGCCACTTTTGGAGATGTTTATGGGCTAAGTTGGGGACTAAACTGCTTTTTAGTACTACTTGTCACCCCCAAACCGATGGACAAACTGAAGTAGTCAATAGAACGTTGTCTACTATGCTTAGGGCTGTTTTGAAGAATAATAAGAAAATGTGGGAGGAATGCTTGCCTCATATTGAATTTGCTTATAATCGTTCATTGCATTCTACTACTAAGATGTGCCCTTTTGAAGTTGTGTATGGTTTCCTACCTCGTGCACCTATTGATTTATTGCCTCTTCCATCTTCGGAGAAGGTTAATTTTGATGCTAAACAACGTGCTGAATTGATTTTAAAAATGCATGAGTTAACTAAGGAAAACATTGAGCGCATGAATGCTAAATATAAACTTGCTGGAGATAAGGGTAGAAAACATGTTGTGTTTGCACCTGGAGATCTTGTTTGGTTACATTTGCGTAAGGATAGATTTCCGGATTTGCGCAAATCAAAGTTAATGCCACGTGTTGATGGTCCCTTTAAGGTGTTAGAGAAAATAAATGATAATGCATATAAACTTGAGCTGCCTGCAGATTTTGGGGTTAGTCCCACTTTTAACATTGCAGATTTGAAGCCTTATTTGGGTGAGGAAGATGAACTTCCGTCGAGGACGACTTCATTTCAAGAAGGGGAGGATGATGAGGACATAAATACAATTGTTACACCCACAGCCCCTGCTGCTATACATACTGGACCAATTACTAGAGCCCGTGCACGCCAACTAAATTACCAGGTACTTTCGTTTCTTGGTAATGATTCTAATGTTCATGAGAATATGATGCTGCCTAAATTGGATACATTTGTTTTGCTTACAAATGAAGGGCCTAGCTTGGAGAAGGATGAACATTGGAGCAAGAACAAGCATGGAGATGATGCCATGCGCAAGGGGAACAAGAACGGAGTTACAAGTGATGATTTCAGGACTTTGAAGCCATCATAATGGGTGCATGAAGCCTTGGACGAAATATACAAGATGCCACTTCATAAATTTCGTCCCGAGGCTATTATAGGTGCTGCGTCACCTTTTTATTGGGCCAGGCCCATGTAATTTCGAAATACATAGGTATAGGCTATTTTTAGAGTCCGTATGTGTGGGGAAACAAGAGATAGGGTTGATTTCGGACCCCTCCACCAAGGGCCACGAAATTCCCCCCCTCTTCCTCCATATATACAGCCCTTAGGGCATCGTTTAGACTTTGGGTTTTGTTTAGATTAAAAGTTCGCCATAGCTGCAACTTTGCGTACTTCGTTTGTGTTCAACGACCAGACAAAGGCGTCACAGAACCCCACCTTGATCAATAAAGCTTTCATCTTATATTCGCAATATCCTGATTGCAATCTCAGTTTCTTGCTTGTTCTTCGTTTGCTCGCAGGAAACAGACCCTCGTGGTCAGGTTGATCGTGCTCCGGCGTGGTCAATAACCTCTCGGAGTTGGTTTAGCGATTGCTAAGGCGCGACGTCCTCGCACGTTCGTAGTCGGATCGTCAAAGTCGACTGCCACCAAAGCGATATCCATCATCTCATCGAAAGACGGGACACCTTTGCCTCTATCAGCGGGGGTGTTCAAATGAGATCTATTGCAAGAAAGATATGGGTCTGATATCAAAAATAAGTGCTAAAACTGTTACCGCGTAAGGTTTATGTGGTTTTCGGATCTAAGCCATGAATCTAAGCAAGAAGAAAGAAGGGCGGCGACGAACACCGATGAACACTGAAACCCTAATGACAGATCTATGGTGAGGAAAGGGAAGACTTACTGATGCTGATGAGACTGCGGAGAGGCGCGCGGTGTTCTGGTCCGTTCAGGGTGATGCAGCG
This sequence comes from Triticum aestivum, assembly GCF_018294505.1. NCBI lineage: Eukaryota > Viridiplantae > Streptophyta > Magnoliopsida > Poales > Poaceae > Triticum > Triticum aestivum. The sequence goes on along the minus strand of NC_057806.1, from coordinate 251,109,670 downwards.
GCCGGAGTTGATGAAGAGGATGAAGGTCGACGGCGGCGGAGATCGGGTGCACTGGGACGTCGCAAGGAGGAAGAAGAAGGAGAGAAGGCAAAGTGGGAGAATGAGAAGCGAGCTCATGACCCTATTTATAAGGCCGGAAGGATAAGTGGCATACGCAGGAATCAAGCAGACAGAAAAGTGGATATGTGACGGCGTGAGCGCCTTGATTTTCGGAAGGGTCAATTAAGAAAAAGATTTATTTGGGCCGTGTGTCGTATTAATTACAGGTGACGTCACGGCGGGTTACCGCAATTGCCGGAGATGATGTCATGGCGGGTTACAGCATGGCACAGGAAGATGAAGAAGGATTTTTTCTAAATGCTGAAGATTGACATGAACAAGTTCAAATCAACCTGGGGCCTAATGTTGGGGATATGACTATCATATATGACCCGCCCAGGAGGGGCCGTGTCATCCATTATGGCGGTTCATCTAAATGAAGCCCAAGAATATACTAAGGATGGCGCTTCATAGATAGGCTTGTTAAAAGGCCCAAGTCTGGGGGCGGCTTAAGGCCCGTAAGTGTAAACCACCATGTACATGTAAACTTGTATTGTAAGGCATGTAAGATAAGTCACTGAGCCGGACACGTTTGCATGAGCAGGCCAGGACTCTGTAGGCCGCAGGGCGTAAACCCATGTATATAAGGGGACGACCCGGCAGCGGCTTAGGGGAAGAGACACCAAATCGAAAGATAGGCAAAGCGCGTTTGCTCCCTGGTAATCAAAACCCTAGCAATACCACCTCAAACTGGAGTAGGCCTTTACCTTCTCCGCAAGGGGCCGAACCAGTATAAACTGATAGAGGCGAGGGTCCCGATGTTTCGATGAGATGATAACTATCGATTTGGTGGAGACGACTTTGACGATCCGACTACAAACGTGCACGACGTTGCGCCTTAGCAACCGCTAAACCAATCTCCTGAGGTTACTGACGATGCTGGAAGCACGGTCAGCCTGACCATGAAGGTCTATTCCTGCAAGCAATCGAAGAACGAGCAAGAATATGATAAAGCAATCTGAATATCGCAAATATATATGAAGTATTGATAATTGTGGGGATCCAGAAGCGATCTTGGTCTGGTCGTTGGACACAAACGAAGTACACGAAGTTGCAATGGCTAACTTTTAACTAAACAAATCCCAATGAAAAAGCTACTAGATGGATCTACTTATATAGGAGCAAGGGGTGGCGGCCAAGGAGGTGGGAGGACGTCCCAAGGCAGCCTAAAACTAACCCTAGGTCGTACAAGGCTCATGGGCCCAAGTGGAGGTGATGCAACACCTTTGGGCTTGTCGTTTGACTCGGATTCTGCTGCAACATCAGATTGTTTCGTCCGTAACTCAACGCTCCGGACGAATTTGAAGGTGAAACCAATTGGGTTGGAAAGAGCACGAAATTTAGTTTCCAACAAGAAAAGAATCACCCAATTCGGAGTCCGTATGAAAAAGTTGTTGGCGTTTTGAGTCAGGTATGTCTGTGCAGTCCGAATCTGAATCCAGAACGTGAGAGACTTGGACTCTATCTTCTCTTGGCCCAAAAGTGATAGAGGCTAAGGTGTCCCGATGTTTCGATGAGATGGTGGCTATCGTTTTCTGTGGGAGTCGACTTTGACGATCCAACTACGAACGTGCGAGACGTCGCGCCTTAGCAGTCGCTAAACCAACTTCCGAGGGTTATTGACCACGCCGGAGCACGATCAACCTGACCACGAGGGTCTGTTTCCTGCGAGCAAACGAAGAACAAGCAAGAAACTGAGATTGCAATCTGGATATTGCGAATATAAGATGAAAGCTTTATTGATCAAGGTGGGGTTCTGTGACGTCTTGGTCTGGTCGTTGGACACAAACGAAGTACGCGAAGTTGCAGCTATGGCGAACTTTTAATCTAAACAAAACCCAAAGTCTAAACGACACCCTAAGGGCTCTATATATGGAGGAAGAGGGGGGAATTTCGTGGCCCTTGAGGGTGGGGTCCGAAACCAACCCTAACTCTTGTTTCCCCACACATACGGACTCTAAAAATAGCCTATACTTAAGTATTTCGAAATTACATGGGCCTGGCCCATTAATAAGGTGACGCAGCACCTAGAATAGCCTATGGACGAATATTATGAAGTGGCATCTTGTATATTTCGTCCAAGGCTTCATGCACTCCTTATGGCGGCTTAAAAGTCCTGAAACTGTTGGTGCTGCTGTTGATACTTCTGTGGCTCCTGCTGCTGATGCGGAGGAGGATGATTATGTGGGAGATTATGAGGATGAGGTTGATCAAAATCAGCACTACGTGCAGCCACCTGTACCACCACCAGTAGGTCGACCTCAGGTATATATTCGTAATGGTAGGCCTGCACCACCACCTCAGGTACGAGATGATGTCCATATTCCTAAACTGAAATTGAATATTCCACCATTTGAGGGTAGATATGTTCCTGATATATATCTGACTTGGGAGTTAGAAACTGGACAACGATTTACATGTTTACAATATCCTGAGGAGAGACGAGTTGCTGCTGCTGTTTGTGCTTTCACTAGTTTTGCATGTGTATGGTGGTCTGAACATTGTAGATTATATCCTATTCCAACTACTTGGGCTGCTTTGAAAACTGCTATGCGTACGCGTTGGGCTCCACCATATTATCAACGTGAATTGCTTCAAAAATTGCAGCGTTTAAGACAAGGGAAAAATTTTGTAGAAGAATATTATCAGGAATTACAAACTGGCATGATTAGATGTTGATGAGGACATGACTACCTTGGATATGACCAAAAATATTGCATATATGCATATTTGTCAGGTGATTTCTAGTGCAAACTATTCAATAATCTATTTGTGTTATTCAGAACAAAAATACTTCACACACTTTTGTGTTTTGTCTAATTGCAGGTGTATGGGACATTTGTACAATCCACATATGATGATAAGGAAGAAAGAGATGTTTATTTGCTGTCCAAAAAGTTCTCTCACGTCACTTTTGGCCCAAGAGAAGATAGAGTCCAAGTCTCTCACGTTCTGGATTCAGATTCGGACTGCACAGACGTACCTGACTCAAAACGCACACAAGTTTTTCATACGGACTCCGAATTGGGTGATTCTTTTTTTGTTGGAAACTAGATTTCGTGCACTTTCCAACCCAAGTGGAATAACCTTCAAATTCGTCCGGAGCGTTGAGTTGTGGACGAAACAATCTGATGCTGCAGCAGAATCGGAGTCAAACTACAAGTCCAAAGGTGTTACATCACCTCCACTTGGGCCCATTGGCCTTGTACGACCTAGATTTAGTTTTAGGATGCCTTGGGACGTCCTCCCACCTCCTTGGCCGCCACCCCTTGCTCCTATATAAGTAGATCCATCTAGTAGCTTTTCCTTGGGATTTGTTTAGTTAAAAGTTAGCCATTGCAACTTCGTGTACTTTGTTTGTGTCCAACGACCAGACCAAGACCGCTTACGGATCCCCACCTTTATCAATACCTCATATATACTCGCAATATTCAGATTGCTTTTATCATATTCTTGCTTGTTCTTCGATTGCTTGCAGGAATAGACCTTCGTGGTCAGGTTGATTGTGCTCCGGTGTGGTCAATAACCTCTCAGAGTTGGTTTAGCGATTGCTAAGGCGCAACGTCGTGCTCGTTTGTAGTCGGATCGTCAAAGTCATCTTCACCAAATCGATAGTTATCATCTCATCGAAAGATCGGGACACCCCGCCTCTATCAAGTGGTATCAGTTTTCAGGTTGCTCGGTGAGAATTTCCAGTTTTCCTAGATTAGATTTATTTTCTTACCTATTGTCCAAGAAAAAGCCACAAAAAAGAGTTAGATCTATTCATCCTTGGTCCAAGCCAGTCTGAGCCTTTGCAATTTTCTTTTCATTGCTTGCATAGTTGAATTATCGGTTGCATCGTCGTGTCGAGTTGCTGGTCTTAGTGTCTAGTTCGTTTAGAGTTTCGAGTTCTGTTCACATTAGTCACGCCACTGCTGCATCATTATCTCTTCCGTTGTCCACCACCAATCCATCAATTTCCACCACGTGCTACCCACCATTCATTGTCATAATAATAGTTGAGATCGTTCACATCTTCACTTGATCCAATCTGCATCTTATCTAGTTTGTTTTGGAAAGAGGGAGAAAAAAAGAGAGAAAAAAACGAGAAAAAAAGGAGAAAAAAAAGTCAGAGAAAAAAAAGGAGAGAATGAAAAAAAAGTGTGAGGAAAAAAAGAGAGAAGAAAAAAAAACAAAAAAATCGGCACAAACTTTTTCAGAGGAAAGTTGGAGACAAAGTTGTTGATATATCCTGCTTGGCTGTTGTTTCACCTCATTATCTTTACTGTCGTTGTGATCTTTACTTATATCTTGTTGTCCAGAGCTACTTAGTATCCTTCATTGATGCTAGTTGTGCTACGACGTGACCTCATTAGTGTTCTAGGCTCGCGTCTCTAGTCCGGTCTAGCCAAGGACCAGCACAGTACCGTCGTTGAGCGTTTATTCAACATTGCATCTTTGAATTGATTATTGCTAATCTTTTGCTACCATATATAGCGAACCTAGCTCCACATATTTCTACACCGTGTATACGTACGCTCCCCTGGCAATCGCTTTACTCAATATTCGGAGTTACTTGACACCGCTGGTTGCCGATCACCGCCTGCTGCATGGTAAGAACTTGTAAGACATTGATATTTGCTTTACTGTGAGCGTTTTACCACCACATCCTAGTAGTTATAGGAACATTATTTTTGGGTTTTGTTTCTTGTTCTACTAATCATGACAGGATCCAGAGTCAATTCATGGGCTTTGTCGATCGCGGGAGACGTGCCACCACCTTTGCAAATACCACAACCGTCACGAGAGGTGCACAAACATCCAAATGCACATGATCAGGTTAATGTATCTATACCACCATTTAATGGCCGTTTTAAACCTGCTTTATATATTGAATGGGAGTTCGACATAAAAAATATATTTGCTTCCCATAATTTCGATGAACATAAAAAGGTTAAGGTTGCGGTTGGTTCTTTCACTGGTTATGCTTTGGTTTGGTGGAGTGAATATTGTCGGTTACACCCTGATTATATACCTACTACTTGGGATGATTTGAAACTTGCCATGCGACATACTTTCGTCCCTGCTTATTATACTCGTGACATGATTAAGAAGTTGCAACACTTAAAACAAGATAGTGAAACTGTAACAAAATATTATGATGATTTACAAACTACCTTGTTGCATTCCTCTTCAGAAGAAAGTGAAGATGATTTTATGGATAGATTTTGGGGAGGATTAAACCGTGATATTCAAGAGATACTAATTCATGAAGAGTGTTATCCTATGGACCATTTGTTTCATCTTGCTTGCAAAGCTGAACAGGAAATAAAACGACGTGTTGGCCACGAGGAGAACAAGCGCACGGTGCACATTCCAAGAGTTGATATGATTGTTCCTTCAACTACTAGGCATACTATGACAACCACATCCGTTGTTGTCAGGACTACATCACCTCCACCATGTGACACATCGCCCCCGAGAGTGGCTACATCATCTGAGTTGATCATAAGAGGTAATGACAAAGGTACTGATCTTCCATCTCTACATGAGAATGATGAATGCCTTGTCAATTTGAATGCACCATCTGATGAGCTACCCACTACTTTGATCACACCACCTATTTTACAGGACTACGTTGATAATTTGACTTTGCCATGTGATCAAACAAATGAAATACCAACAATTTTGAGTGCACCCATTGAATTAACTATTGATGCAAAAGAACCAATGTTTAATCATTTTGATATGACCTCTAATCTTGGTGACGATTCTGTGTTGAATGACTTATTGCATGTTTGCTTATTTAAGCATGTTGTAGCATGTAAATTTGATGCAAGTAAGGTTTATTCACCAATGTTGGGATGGTTTAATGATGAACATTGTCAATCTTTTGAAATGAATAAGAGCTTCACTTATATGTGCAAACTGAGTTGCAATATTTTCATGCCTTCTACTTCTTGTGCTAATTTTTTGGCTTTAGATTTTATGAACTATGCAAGTTACTCATCTATTCATGTGTCATATATGCAAAAATCAAGGGAAGTAAAAATGGATGACATATACAGATACAACATGTACACCTTGTTTCTTTTGTTAGCCACATTTCAGATTAAGCAACGCCGAGGACGGCTTTATTTTCAAGAAGGGGAGGATGATGAGGACATGACTACCTTGGATATGACCAAAAATATTGCATATATGCATATTTGTCAGGTGATTTCTAGTGCAAACTATTCAATAATCTATTTGTGTTATCCAGAACAAAAATACTTCACACACTTTTGTGTTTTGTCTAATTGGAGGTGTATGGGACATTTGTACAATCCACATATGAAGATAAGGAAGAAAGAGATGTTTATTTGCTGTCCAAAAAATTCTCTCACGTCACTTTTGGCCCAAGAGAAGATAGAGTCCAAGTCTCTCACGTTCTGGATTCAGATTCGGACTGCACAGACATACCTGACTCAAAACGCACACAAGTTTTTCATACGGACTCCGAACTGGGTGATTCTTTTTTTGTTGGAAACTAGATTTCGTGCACTTTCCAACCCAAGTGGAATCACCTTCAAATTCGTCCGGAGCGTTGAGTTGTGGACGAAACAATCTGATGCTGCAGCAGAATCCGAGTCAAACTACAAGTCCAAAGGTGTTACATCACCTCCACTTGGGCCCATTGGCCTTGTACGACCTAGATTTAGTTTTAGGCTGCCTTGGGACGTCCTCCCACCTCCTTGGCCGCCACCCCTTGCTCCTATATAAGTAGATCCATCTAGTAGCTTTTCCTTGGGATTTGTTTAGTTAAAAGTTAGCCATTGCAACTTCGTGTACTTCGTTTGTGTCCAACGACCAGACCAAGACCGCTTACGGATCCCCACCTTTATCAATACCTCATATATACTCGCAATATTCAGATTGCTTTTATCATATTCTTGCTTGTTCTTCGATTGCTTGCAGGAATAGACCTTCGTGGTCAGGTTGATTGTGCTCCGGTGTGGTCAATAACCTCTCAGAGTTGGTTTAGCGATTGCTAAGGCGCAACGTCGTGCACGTTTGTAGTCGGATCGTCAAAGTCATCTTCACCAAATCGATAGTTATCATCTCATCGAAAGATCGGGACACCCCGCCTCTATCAGATGTGGTATTGTTGAGGAGAATGAAGCTATGCTTGCACGTTTTCTGGGTGGATTAAATAGAGAGATTCAGACCATTCTAGACTATAAGGAGTATACTAATATCACTCGTTTATTCCATCTTGCTTGTAAAGCTGAACGTGAAGTGCATGATCGACAAGCATTGGGGCGAACTAACTTTTCTGCAGGCCGACCTTCATCATGGACACCACGTGCATCTTCTACTTCAACTGCACCAGCACCTCCATCCGGTGCCACCTCCAGCCGTGATACAAGAAAACAGGCACAACCACCATTATCTGCCAAGAGCGCACCTGCGGGGCCTGCACAGCGTTCTTCTTCTTCCATGGCATCAACAGGGCACACAAGTGATATTATTTGTCGTCGTTGTAAGGGAGGAGGTCATTATGCGAGAGAATGCAAATCTCCGCGTGTGATGATTGCTACCGCGGATGGTGGATATGAGTCTGCTAGTGACTATGATGAGGAGACTTTGGCTCTTATTACACGTGAAGAACATGGTGGAGATGATTCTGATCATGAGACGCAATACATGGCTCCTGAAGACGCTGACAGGTATGAATGTTTAGTTGCTCAACGTGTTTTGAGTGTGCAGATCACACAAGCTGAGCAAAATCAGAGGCACAATTTGTTCCATACCAAGGGAGTTGTGAAGGAACGTTCTGTGCGCGTCATCATAGACGGAGGGAGCTGCAACAACTTGGGTAGCATGGAGATGGTGGAGAAGCTTTCTCTCACCACAAGACCACATCCACATCCTTACTACATCCAATGGTTCAACAACAGCGGCAAGGTTAAGGTAACACGTACTGTTCGTGTGCATTTTAGTATCTCTACATATGCTGATTATGTTGATTGTGATGTGATACCTATGCAAGCATGTTCCTTATTACTTGATAGACCATGGCAATTTGATAAAAATTCTGTACACCATGGTAGAAACAATCACTATACTCTTGTTCATAAGGATAAAAATATTACTTTGCTTCCTATGACTCATGATTCCATTTCGAAAGATGATATTAATAGAGCTAATAAAGCAAAACAGGAGACATCTTTCTTTGAAGCCATCATAATGGGTGCATGAAGCCTTGGACGAAATATACAAGAAGCCACTTCATAAATTTCGTCCCGAGGCTATTTTAGGTGCTGCGTCACCTTATTATTGGGCCAGGCCCATGTAATTTCGAAATACATAAGTATAGGCTATTTTTAGAGTCCGTATGTGTGGGGAAACAAGAGATAGGGTTGATTTCGGACCCCTCCACCAAGGGCCACGAAATTCCCCCTCTCTTCCTCCATATATACAGCCCTTAGGGCACCGTTTAGACTTTGGGTTTTGTTTAGATTAAAAGTTCGCCATAGCTGCAACTTCGCGTACTTCGTTTGTGTTCAACGACCAGACAAAGGCGTCACAGAACCCCACCTTGATCAATAAAGCTTTCATCTTATATTCGCAATATCCAGATTGCAATCTCAGTTTCTTGCTTGTTCTTCATTTGCTCGCAGGAAACAGACCCTCGTGGTCAGGTTGATCGTGCTCCGGCGTGGTCAATAACCTCTCGGAGTTGGTTTAGCGATTGCTAAGGCGCGACGTCCTCGCACGTTCGTAGTTGGATCGTCAAAGTCGACTGCCACCAAAGCGATATCCATCATCTCATCGAAAGACGGGACACCTTTGCCTCTATCGCTAGGCCCTTCATTTGTAAGCAAAACAAATGTATCCAATTTAGGCAGCATCATAATCTCATGAACATTAGAATCATTACCAAGAAACGAAAGTACCTGGTAATTTAATTGGCGGGCGCGAGCTCTAGTAATTGGTCCAGTATATGTAACAGTAGGGGCTGTGGGTGTAACAATGGTATTGATGTCCTCATCAAAAAGTGACGTGAGAGGACTTTTTGAACACAACCTAAACTTCTCCTTTTCCCTTATCTTCATATGTGGATTGTACAAATGTCCCATACACCTGCAATTAGATAAAACACAAAAGTGTGTGAAGTATTTTTGTTCTGGATAACATAAATAGATTATTGAATAGTTTGCATTAGAAATCACCTGAAAAATATGCATGTATGCAATATTTTTGGTCGTATCCAAGGTATTCATGTCCTCATCATCCTCCTCTTTTTGAAAACAAAGCCGTCCTCGGCGTTGTTTAATCTGAAATGTGGCTAACAAAAGAGACAAGGTGTACATGTTGTATATGTATATGTCATCCAGTTTAACTTCCCTTGATTTTTGCACGTATGACACATGTATACATGAGTAACTTTCATAGTTCATAAAAACTAAAGCCAAAAAATTATCACAAGAAGTAGAAGGCATGAAAATATTAGAACTCAGTTTGCACATATAAGTGAAGCTCTTATTCATTTCAAAAGATTCGCAATGTTCATCCTTAAACCATCCCAACTTTGGTGAATAAACCTTACTTGCATCAAATTTACATGCTACAACATGCTTAAATAAGCAAACATGCAATAAGTCATTGGACACAGAATCATCACCAAGATTGGAGGCCATATCAAAATGATTAAACATTAGTTCTTTTGCATCAACAGTTAATTCAATGGGTGCACTCAAAATTGTTGATATTTCAGTTGTTTGATCACTCTCTAAAATAGGTGGTTTGCTCAAATCAACAGGTAACTCAATACATGACGCATTCAAGTTAACTAGGCATGCATCTTTATCATGTGAAGTTATATCATCAATATCTTTACTGTTACCTTGTGGCAAAGATGTAGCTGATGTAGGTACGGACGTTGACAATGTACCATACCCTTGAGATGATGCCGCGCTCATAATCCGAGGTGCAATGATGGAGGAACCCGCCGGTGGTGGTGAGCATGAACTGGAATAGTAGTTGTTGTAGTCACCTAATGCATCCTCCTGTATCTGTCTCTCAAAGGTACAAGCACGGACATACATACCAGTAATGCAACGAGGAATATACTGAAATCTTGCCTGAATATCATGGTTCAAACCACCAAAAAATCTATTCATTGTATCATTCTCAGATTCTTCTATGTCACAATGATGCATATAAGATTTGAACTCTTGGTAGTAAGCATGAACAGTGTTGTTGCCTTGTTTAAATTGTTCAAATTTGCGAAGCAATTCACGATGATAATAAGGAGGGAAAAATTGTTGTCTCATTACAGCTTTCAAAACTTTCCAAGTTGTGGGTTGGTTATCAATGTTTTTCTTACAATGTACACTCCACCAAACAGAAGCAAAATCAGTAAATGCTCAAGTGGCTGCTCGCACTCGCTCAAGTTCAGAAAAGTCATGGTGACTAAAAACTTGTTCTACTTCAAGCTCCCATGCTAGATAAGTAGTAGGATTAAATCTACCCTCAAATGACGGTAAAAAGATAACCTGACCATGTGCTTCTGTGTGTTGTCCCAACTCTCGTGATGGTGAAGATGTGTCCATCGTCCAAGAACTTCTATCTTCGGAACCTGTCATGATTAGTAGAAACAAGAAACAAAATTCAAGAATAATGTTCCTATGAACTACTAGGGTGTGGTGGTAAAGCGCTCACAGTAAAGCAAATATCAATATCTTACAAGTTCTTACCAAGCAGCAGGTGGTGACAGGCAACCAGCAGTGTCAAATAACTCTGAAGATTGTGTAAAGCGATTGCCAGGGGAACGTACATATACACGGTGTAGAAATATGTGGAGCTGGGTTGGCTATATATGGTAGCAAAAGATTTGCAATAATCAATTCAGAGATGCGATATTGAATAAACGCTCAACGACGGTACTGTGCTGGTCTTAGGCTAGACCGAACTAGAGACGCGAGCCTAGAACACTAATGAGGTCATGTCGTAGCACAACTAGCATCAATGAAGGACACTAAGTAGCTCTGGACAGCAAGATATAAGTGAAGATCACAACGGCAGTAAAGATAATGAGGTGAAACAACAGCCAAGCAGGATATATCAACAACTTTGTCTCCAACTTTCCTCTGAAAAAGTTTGTGCCGATTTTTTTTTGTTTTTTTTTTCCTCTCTCTTTTTTTTCCTCACACTTTTTTTTCTTTCTCTCCTTTTTTTTTCTCTGACTTTTTTTTCTCTCCTTTTTTTCTCTCTTTTTTCTCCCTCTTTCCAAAACAAACTAGATAAGATGCAGATTGGATCAAGTGAAGATGTGAATGATCTCAACTATTATTATGACAATGAATGGTGGGTAGCACGTGGTGGAAATTGATGGATGGGTGGTGGACAGCGGAAGAGATAATGATGCAGCGGTGGCGTGACTAATGTGAACAGAACTCGAAACTCTAAACGAACTAGACACTAAGACCAGCAACTCGACACGACGATGTAACCGATAATTCATCTATGCAAGCAATGAAAAGAAAATTGCAAAGGCTCAGGCTGGCTTGGACCAAGGATGAATAGATCTAACTCTTTTTTGTGGCTTTTTCTTGGACAATAGGTAAGAAAATAAATCTAATCTAGGAAAACTGGAAATTCTCATCGAGCAACCTGAAAACTGATACCACTTGATAGAGGCGAGGGTCCCGATGTTTCGATGAGATGATAACTATCGATTTGGTGGAGACGACTTTGATGATCTGACTACAAACATGCACGACGTTGCGCCTTAGCAACCGCTAAACCAATCTCCTGATGTTACTGACGATGCTGGAAGCACGGTCAGCCTGACCACGAAGGTCTATTCCTGCAAGCAATCGAAGAATGAGCAAGAATATGATAAAGCAATCTGAATATCGCAAATATATATGAAGTATTGATAATTGTGGGGATCCGGAAGCGGTCTTGGTCTGGTCGTTGGACAGAAACGAAGTACACGAAGTTGCAATGGCTAACTTTTAACTAAACAAATCCCAAGGAAAAAGCTACTAGATGGATCTACTTATATAGGAGCAAGGGGTGGCGGCCAAGGAGGTGGAAGGACGTCCCAAGGCAGCCTAAAACTAACCCTAGGTCGTACAAGGCTCATGGGCCCAAGTGGAGGTGATGCAACACCTTAGGGCTTGTAGTTTGACTCGGATTCTGCTGCAACGTCAGATTGTTTCGTCCATAACTCAACGCTCCGGACGAATTTGAAGGTGAAACCAATTGGGTTGGAAAGAGCACGAAATCTAGTTTCCAACAAAAAAAGAATCACCCAATTCGGAGTCCGTATGAAAAAGTTGTTGGCGTTTTGAGTCAGGTATGTCTGTGCAGTCCGAATCTGAATCCAGAACGTGAGAGACTTGGACTCTATCTTCTCTTGGCCCAAAAGTGACGTGAGAGGACTTTTTGAACACAACCTAAACTTCTCCTTTTCCCTTATCTTCATATGTGGATTGTACAAATGTCCCATACACCTGCAATTAGACAATACACAAAAGTGTGTGAAGTATTTTTGTTCTGGATAACATAAATAGATTATTGAATAGTTTGCATTAGAAATCACCTGACAAATATGCATGTATGCAATATTTTTGGTCGTATCCAAGGTATTCATGTCCTCATCATCCTCCCGTTTTTGAAAACAAAGCCGTCCTTGGCGTTGCTTAATCTGAAATGTGGCTAACAAAAGAGACAAGGTGTACATGTTGTATATGTATATGTCATCCAGTTTAACTTCCCTTGATTTTTGCACGTATGACACATGTATACATGAGTAACTTTCATAGTTCATAAAAACTAAAGCCAAAAAATTATGACAAGAAGTAGAAGGCATGAAAATATTAGAACTCAGTTTGCACATATAAGTGAAGCTCTTATTCATTTCAAAAGATTCGCAATGTTCATCCTTAAACCATCCCAACTTTGGTGAATAAACCTTACTTGCATCAAATTTACATGCTACAACATGCTTAAATAAGCAAACATGCAATAAGTCATTGGACACAGAATCATCACCAAGATTGGAGGCCATATCAAAATGATTAAACATTAGTTCTTTTGCATCAACAGTTAATTCAATGGGTGCACTCAAAATTGTTGATATTTTAGTTGTTTGATCACTCTCTAAAATAGGTGGTGTGCTCAAATTAACAGGTAACTCGATACATGACGCATTCAAGTTAACTAGGCATGCATCTTTATCATGTGAAGTTATATCATCAATATCTTTACTGTTACCTTGTGGCAAAGATGTAGCTTATGTAGGTACGAACATTGACAATGTACCATACCCTTGAGATGATGCCGCGCTCATAATCCGAGGTGCAATGATGGAGGAACCCGCCGGCGGTGGTGAGCATGAACTGGAATAGTAGTTGTTGTAGTCACCTAATGCATCCTCCTGTATCTGTCTCTCAAAGGTACAAGCACGGACATACATACCAGTAATGCAACGAGGAATATACTGAAATCTTGCCTGAATATCATGGTTCAAACCACCAAAAAATCTATTCATTGTATCATTCTCAGATTCTTCTATGTCACAATGATGCATATAAGATTTGAACTCTTGGTAGTAAGCATGAACAGTGTTGTTGCCTTGTTTAAATTGTTCAAATTTGCGAAGCAATTCACGACGATAATAAGGAGGGAAAAATTGTTATCTCATTACAGCTTTCAAAACTTTCCAAGTTGTGGGTTGGTTATCAATGTTTTTCTTACAATGTACACTCCACCAAACAGAAGCAAAATCAGTAATGCTCTAGTGGCTGCTCGCACTCGCTCAAGTTCAAAAAAGTCATGGTGACTAAAAACTTGTTCTACTTCAGGCTCCCAAGCTAGATAAGTAGTAGGATTAAATCTACACTCAAATGACAGTAAAAAGATAACCTGACCATGTGCTTGTGTGTGTTGTCCCAACTCTCGTGATGGTGAAGATGTGTCCGTCGTCCAAGAACTTCTATCTTCAGAACCTGTCATGATTAGTAGAAACAAGAAACAAAATTCAAGAATAATGTTCCTATGAACTACTAGGGTGTGGTGGTAAAGTTCTCACAGTAAAGCAAATATCAATATCTTACAAGTTCTTACCAAGCAGCAGGTGGTGACAGGCAACCAGCGGTGTCAAATAACTTTGAAGATTGTGTAAAGCGATTGCCAGGGGAACGTACGTATACACAGTGTAGAAATATGTGGAGCTGGGTTGGCTATACATGGTAGCAAAAGATTAGCAATAATCAATTCAGAGATGCGATGTTGAATAAACGCTCAACGAGGGTACTGTGCTGGTCCTAGGCTAGACCGAACTAGAGACACGAGCCTAGAACACTAATGAGGTCACATCGTAGCACAACTAGCATCAATGAAGGACATTAAGTAGCTCTGGACAGCAAGATATAAGTGAAGATCACAACGGCAGTAAAGATAATGAGGTGAAACAACAGCCAAGCAGGATATATCAACAACTTTGTCTCCAACTTTCCTCTGAAAAAGTTTGTGCCGATTTTTTTGTTTTTTTTTATTCTCTCTTTTTTTTCCTCACACTTTTTTTTTCTTTCTCTCCTTTTTTTTCTCTGACTTTTTTCTCTCCTTTTTTTCTCTCCTTTTTTTCTCTCTCTTTTTTCTCCCTCTTTCCAAAACAAACTAGATAAGATGCAGATTGGATCAAGTGAAGATGTGAACGATCTCAACTATTATTATGACAATGAATGGTGGGTAGCACGTGGTGGAAATTGATGGATGGGTTGATAGAGGTGAGGGTGTCCCGATCTTTCGATGAGATGATAACTATCGATTTGGTGGAGACGACTTTGACGATCCGACTACAAACATGCACGACGTTGCGCCTTAGCAATCGCTAAACCAATCTCCTGAGGTTACTGACGATGCCGGAAGCACGGTCAGCCTGACCACGAAGGTTTATTCCTGCAAGCAATCGAAGAACGAGCAAGAATATGATAAAGCAATCTGAATATTGCAAATATATATGAGGTATTGATAATGGTGGGGATCCGTAAGCGGTCTTGGTCTGGTCGTTGGACACAAACGAAGTACACGAAGTTGCGTTGGCTAACTTTTAACTAAACAAATCCCAAGGAAAAGCTACTAGATGGATCTACTTATATAGGAGCAAGGGGTGGCGGCCAAGGAGGTGGGAGGACGTCCCAAGGCAGCCTAAAACTAAATCTAGGTCGTACAAGGCCAATGGGCCCAAGTGGAGGCGATGTAACACCTTTGGACTTGTAGTTTGACTCGGATTCTGCTGCAGCATCAGATTGTTTCGTCCACAACTCAACGCTCCGGACGAATTTGAAGGTGATTCCAATTGGGTTGGAAAGTTCACGAAATCTAGTTTCCAGCAAAAAAAGAATCACCCAATTCGGAGTCCGTATGAAAAACTTGTGTGCGTTTTGAGTCAGGTGTGTCTGTGCAGTCCGAATCTGAATCCAGAACGTGAGAGACTTGGACTCTATCTTCTCTTGGGCCAAAAGTGACGTGAGAGAACTTTTTGGACAGCAAATAAACATCTCTTTCTTCCTTATCTTCATATGTGGATTGTATAAATGTCCCATACACCTGCACTTAGACAAAACACAAAAGTGTGTGAAGTATTTTTGTTCTGGATAACATAAATAGATTATTGAATAGTTTGCACTAGAAATCACCTGACAAATATGCATATATGCAATATTTTTGGTCATATCCAAGGTAGTCATGTCCTCATCATCCTCCCCTTCTTAAAAATAAAGCCGTCCTCGACGTTGCTTAATCTGAAATGTGGCTAACAAAAGAGACAAGGTGTACATGTTGTATATGTATATGTCATCCATTTTTACTTCCCTTGATTTTTGCATATATGACACATGAATAGATGAGTAACTTGCATAGTTCATAAAATCTAAAGCCAAAAAATTAGCACAACAAGTAGAAGGCATGAAAATATTGCAACTCAGTTTGCACATATAAGTGAAGCTCTTATTCATTTCAAAAGATTGACAATGTTCATCATTAAACCATCCCAACATTGGTGAATAAACCTTACTTGCATCAAATTTACATGCTACAACATGCTTAAATAAGCAAACATGCAATAAGTCATTCAACACAGAATCATCACCAAGATTAGAGGTCATATCAAAATGATTAAACATTGGTTCTTTTGCATCAATAGTTAATTCAATGGGTGCACTCAAAATTGTTGGTATTTCAGTTGTTTGATCACATGGCAAAGTCAAATTATCAACGTAGTCCTCTAAAATAGGTGGTGTGATCAAAGTAGTGGGTAGCTCATCAGATGGTGCATTCAAATTGACAAGGCATTCATCATTCTCATGTAGAGATGGAAGATCAGTACCTTTGTCATTACCTCTTATGATCAACTCAGATGATGTAGCCACTCTCAGGAGCGATGTGTCACATGGTGGAGGTGATGTAGTCCTGACAACAACGGATGTGGTTGTCATAGTATGCCTAGTAGTTGAAGGAACAATCATATCAACTCTTGGAATGTGCACCGTGCGCTTGTTCTCCTCGTGGCCAACACGTCGTTTTATTTCCTGTTCAGCTTTGCAAGCAAGATGAAACAAATGGTCCATAGGATAACACTCTTCATGAATTAGTATCTCTTGAATATCACGGTTTAATCCTCCCCAAAATCTATCCATAAAATCATCTTCACTTTCTTCTAAAGAGGAATGCAACAAGGTAGTTTGTAAATCATCATAATATTTTGTTACAGTTTCACTACCTTGTTTTAAGTGTTGCAACTTCTTAATCATGTCACGAGTATAATAAGCAGGGACGAAAGTATGTCGCATGGCAAGTTTCAAATCATCCCAAGTAGTAGGTATATAATCAGGGTGTAACCGACAATATTCACTCCACCAAACCAAAGCATAACCAGTGAAAGAACCAACCGCAACCTTAACCTTTTTATGTTCATCAAAATTATGGGAAGCAAATTGATAGAGGCAAAGGTGTCCCGTCTTTCGATGAGATGGTGGATTTTGCTTTGGTGGAAGTCGACTTTGACGATCCGACTACGAACGTGCGAGGACGTCGCGCCTTAGCAATCGCTAAACCAACTCCGAGAGGTTATTGACCACGCCGGAGCACGATCAACCTGACCACGAAGGTCTGTTTCCTGCGAGCAAACGAAGAACAAGCAAGAAACTAAGATTGCAATCTGGATATTGCGAATATAAGATGAAAGCTTTATTGATCAAGGTGGGGTTCTGTGACGCCTTTGTCTGGTCGTTGAACACAAACGAAGTACGCGAAGTTGCAGCTATGGCGAACTTTTAATCTAAACAAAACCCAAAGTCTAAACGATGCCCTAAGGGCTGTATATATGGAGGAAGAGGGGGGGGGGGATTTCGTGGCCCTTGGTGGAGGGGTCCGAAATCAACCCTATCTCTTGTTTCCCCACACATACGGACTCTAAAAATAGCCTATACTTATGTATTTCGAAATTACATGGGCCTGGCCCAATAATAAGGTGACGCAGCACCTAAAATAGCCTCGGGACGAAATTTATGAAGTGGCATCTTGTATATTTCGTCCAAGGCTTCATGCACCCATTATGGTGGCTTCAAAGTCCTGAAATCATCACTTGTAAGTTCGTTCTTATTTTCCTTGCGCATGCCATCATCTCCATGCTTGTTCTTGCTCCAATGTTCATCCTTCTCCAAGCTAGGCCCTTCATTTGTAAGCAAAACAAATGTATCCAATTTAGGCAGCATCATATTCTCATGAACACTAGAATCATTACCAAGAAACGAAAGTACCTGGTAATTTAGTTGGCGTGCACGAGCTCTAGTAATTGGTCCAGTATGTATAGCAGCAGGGGCTGTGGGTGTAACAATTGTATTGATGTCCTCATCAAATTTGAAGGTGATTCCAATTGGGTTGGAAAGTGCACGAAATCTAGTTTCCAACAAAAAAAGAATCACCCAATTCGGAGTCCGTATGAAAAACTTGTGTGCGTTTTGAGTCAGGTATGTTTGTGCAGTCCGAATCTGAATCCAGAACGTGAGAGACTTGGACTCTATCTTCTCTTGGGCCAAAAGTGACGTGAGAGAACTTTTTGGACAGCAAATAAACATCTCTTTCTTCCTTATCTTCATATTTGGATTGTACAAATGTCCCATACACCTGCAATTAGACAAAACACAAAAGTGTGTGAAGTATTTTTGTTCTGGATAACATAAATAGATTATTGAATAGTTTGCACTAGAAATCACCTGACAAATATGCATATATGCAATATTTTTGGTCATATCCAAGGTAGTCATGTCCTCATCATCCTCCCCTTCTTGAAAATAAAGCCGTCCTCGGCGTTGCTTAATCTGAAATGTGGCTAACAAAAGAGACAAGGTGTACATGTTGTATATGTATATGTCATCCATTTTTACTTCCCTTGATTTTTGCATATATGACACATGAATAGATGAGTAACTTGCATAGTTCATAAAATCTAAGGCCAAAAAATTAGCACAAGAAGTAGAATGCATGAAAATATTGCAACTCAGTTTGCACATATAAGTGAAGCTCTTATTCATTTCAAAAGATTGACAATGTTCATCATTAAACCATCCCAACATTGGTGAATAAACCTTACTTGCATCAAATTTACATGCTACAACATGCTTAAATAAGCAAACATGCAATAAGTCATTCAACACAGAATCATCACCAAGATTAGAGGTCATATCAAAATGATTAAACATTGATTCTTTTGCATCAATAGTTAATTCAATGGGTGCACTCAAAATTGTTGGTATTTCAGTTGTTTGATCACATGGCAAAGTCAAATTATCAACGTAGTCCTCTAAAATAGGTGGTGTGATCAAAATAGTGGGTAGCTCATCCGATGGTGCAATCAAATTGACAAGGCATTCATCATTCTCATGTAGAGATGGAAGATCAGTACCTTTGTCATTACCTCTTATGATCAACTCAGATGATGTAGCCACTCTCAGGGGCGATGTGTCACATGGTGGAGGTGATGTAGTCCTGACAACAACGGATGTGGTTGTCATAGTATGCCTAGTAGTTGAAGGAACAATCATATCAACTCTTGGAATGTGCACCGTGCGCTTGTTCTCCTCGTGGCCAACACGTCGTTTTATTTCCTGTTCAGCTTTGCAAGCAAGATGAAACAAATGGTCCATAGGATAACACTCTTCATGAATTAGTATCTCTTGAATATCACGGTTTAATCCTCCCCAAAATCTATCCATAAAATCATCTTCACTTTCTTCTAAAGAGGAATGCAACAAGGTAGTTTGTAAATCATCATAATATTTTATTACAGTTTCACTACCTTGTTTTAAGTGTTGCAACTTCTTAATCATGTCACGAGTATAATAAGCAGGGACGAAAGTATGTCGCATGGCAAGTTTCAAATCATCCCAAGTAGTAGGTATATAATCAGGGTGTAACCGACAATATTCACTCTACCAAACCAAAGCATAACCAGTGAAAGAACCAACCGCAACCTTAACCTTTTTATGTTCATCGAAATTATGGGAAGCAAATATATTTTTTATGTCGAACTCCCATTCAATATATAAAGCAGGTTTAAAATGGCCATTAAATGGTGGTATAGATACATTAACCTGATCATGTGCATTTGGATGTTTGTGCACCTCTCGTGACGGTTGTGGTATTTGCAAAGGTGGTGGCACGTCTCCCGCGATCGACAAAGCCCATGAATTGACTCTGGATCCTGTCATGATTAGTAGAACAAGAAACAAAACCCAAAAATAATGTTCCTATAACTACTAGGATGTGGTGGTAAAACGCTCACAGTAAAGCAAATATCAATGTCTTACAAGTTCTTACCATGCAGCAGGCGGTGATCGGCAACCAGCGGTGTCAAGTAACTCCGAATATTGAGTAAAGCGATTGCCAGGGGAGTGTACGTATACACGGTGTAGAAATATGTGGAGCTGGGTTGGCTATATATGGTAGCAAAAGATTAGCAATAGTCAATTCAAAGATGCAATGTTGAATAAACGCTCAACGACGGTACTGTGCTGGTCTTAGGCTAGACCGGACTAGAGACGCGAGCCTAGAACACTAATGAGGTCACGGCGTAGCACAACTAGCATCAATGAAGGATACTAAGTAGCTCTTGACAGCAAGATATAAGTGAAGATCACAACAGCAGTGAAGATAATGAGGTGAAACAACAGCCAAGCAGGATATATCAACAACTTTGTCTCCAACTTCCCTCTGAAAAAGTTTGTGCCGATTTTTTTGTTTTTTTTTTCTTCTCTCTTTTTTTTCCTCACACTTTTTTTTTCTTTCTCTCCTTTTTTTTTCTCTGACTTTTTTTTCCTTTTTTTCTCTCGTTTTTTTTTCTCTCTTTTTTTTCTCCCTCTTTCGAAAACAAACTAGATAAGATGCAGATTGGATCAAGTGAAGATGTGAACGATCTCAACTATTATTATGACAATGAATGGTGAGTAGCACGTGGGGGAAATTGATGGATGGGTGGTGGACAGCGGAAGAGATAATGATGCAGCGGTGGCGTGACTAATGTGAACAGAACTCGAAACTCTAAACGAACTAGACACTAAGACCAGCAACTCGACACGACGATGCAACCGATAATTCAACTATGCAAGCAACGAAAAGAAAATTGCAAAGGCTCAGACTGGCTTGGACAAAGGATGAATAGAACTAACTCTTTTTTGTGGATTTTTCTTGGACAATAGGTAGGAAAATAAATCTAATCTAGGAAAACTGGAAATTCTCACCGAACAACCTGAAAACTGATACCACTTGATAGAGGCGAGGGTGTCCCGATCTTTCGATGAGATGATAACTATCGATTTGGTGGAGACGACTTTGACGATCCGACTACAAACGTGCACGACGTTGCGCCTTAGCAATCGCTAAACCAATCTCCTGAGGTTACTGACGATGACGGAAGCACGGTCAGCCTGACCACGAAGGTCTATTCCTGCAAGCAATCGAAGAACGAGCAAGAATATGATAAAGCAATCTGAATATTGCAAATATATATGAGGTATTGATAATGGTGGGGATCCGTAAGCGGTCTTGGTCTGGTCGTTGGACACAAACGAAGTACACGAAGTTGCGTTGGCTAACTTTTAACTAAACAAATCCCAAAGAAAAGCTACTAGATGGATCTACTTATATAGGAGCAAGGGGTGGCGGCCAAGGAGGTGGGAGGACGTCCCAAGGCAGCCTAAAACTAAATCTAGGTCGTACAAGGCCAATGGGCCCAAGTGGAGGCGATGTAACACCTTTGGACTTGTAGTTTGACTCGGATTCTGCTGCAGCATCAGATTGTTTCGTCCACAACTCAACGCTCCGGACGAATTTGAAGGTGATTCCAATTGGGTTGGAAAGTGCACGAAATCTAGTTTCCAGCAAAAAAAGAATCACCCAATTCGGAGTCCGTATGAAAACTTGTGTGCGTTTTGAGTCAGGTGTGTCTGTGCAGTCCGAATCTGAGTCCAGAACGTGAGAGACTTGGACTCTATCTTCTCTTGGGCCAAAAGTGACGTGAGAGAACTTTTTGGACAGCAAATAAACATCTCTTTCTTCCTTATCTTCATATGTGGATTGTATAAATGTCCCATACACCTGCACTTAGACAAAACACAAAAGTGTGTGAAGTATTTTTGTTCTGGATAACATAAATAGATTATTGAATAGTTTGCACTAGAAATCACCTGACAAATATGCATATATGCAATATTTTTGGTCATATCCAAGGTAGTCATGTCCTCATCATGGGTGGTGGACAGCGGAAGAGATAATGATGCAGCGGTGGCGTGACTAATGTGAACAGAACTCGAAACTCTAAACGAACTAGACACTAAGACCAGCAACTCGACACGACGATGCAACCGATAATTCAATTATGCAAGCAATGAAAAGAAAATTGCAAAGGCTCAGACTGACTTGTACCAAGGATGAATAGATCTAACTCTTTTTTGTGGCTTTTTCTTGGACAATAGGTAAGAAAATAAATCTAATCTAGGAAAACTGGAAATTCTCACCGAGCAACCTGAAAACTGATACCACTTGATAGAGGCGAGGGTCCCGATGTTTCGATGAGATGATAACTATCGATTTGGTGGAGACGACTTTGACGATCTCACTACAAACATGCATGACGTTGCGCCTTAGCAACCGCTAAACCAATCTCCTGAGGTTACTGACGATGCTGGAAGCACGGTCAGCCTGACCACGAAGGTCTATTCCTGTAAGCAATCGAAGAACGAGCAAGAATATGATAAAGCAATCTGAATATCGCAAATATATATGAAGTATTGATAATTGTGGGGATCTGGAAGCGGTCTTGGTCTGGTCGTTGGACACAAACGAAGTACACGAAGTTGCAATGGCTAACTTTTAACTAAACAAATCCCAAGGAAAAAGCTACTAGATGGATCTACTTATATAGGAGCAAGGGGTGGCGGCCAAGAAGGTGGGAGGACGTCCCAAGGCAGACTAAAACTAACCCTAGGTCGTACAAGGCTCATGGGCCCAGGTGGAGGTGATGCAACACCTTTAGGCTTGTAGTTTGACTCGGATTCTGCTGCAACGTCAGATTGTTTCGTCCGTAACTCAACGCTCCGGACGAATTTGAAGGTGAATCCAATTGGGTTGGAAAGAGCACGAAATCTAGTTTCCAACAAAAAAAGAATCACCCAATTCGGAGTCCGTATGAAAAAGTTGTTGGCGTTTTGAGTCAGGTATGTCTGTGCAGTCCGAATCTGAATCCAGAACGTGAGAGACTTGGACTCTATCTTCTCTTGGCCTAAAAGTGACGTGAGAGAACTTTTTGAACACAACCTAAACTTCTCCTTTTCCCTTATCTTCATATGTGGATTGTACAAATGTCCCATACACCTGCAATTAGACAAAACACAAAAGTGTGTGAAGTATTTTTGTTCTGGATAATATAAATAGATTATTGAATAGTTTGCATTAGAAATCACCTGACAAATATGCATGTATGCAATATTTTTGGTCGTATCCAAGGTATTCATGTCCTCATCATAAACTCTCCCTGTCCTTTGTCCCATTTAACCCATTTAAGCTAACCTCGTCGCAATGGCTCCACAACTAAGTCCTTCTATGAGGACATCTGCCGTGACACTTCCATGACACCGGGCAAGAATCGCACCACAGCTCCGCTCCCTATCTCCTCTTTGCAGTATATTCTCTACACTCTCCCTGGTATCCAGCAAGCAAGAAGAGCAGTTCTCCGGCATAAAAGCCGGCTGGGTGCCCCCTGAGCCCGCCGGATACAAGCCAGGCAACTCGCCGCTCCACCTCCCTCGTCCAGCCTGATGGAGCAAGTTTCTACTTCAAGCCGGCGCGTGGTTCAACAACTAGCCGCTCCAAATCAGCTAGCGGAGGAGTGGCGAGTAGCTCCAAGCATGCACGCGCGGGAGCACGGCGAAACGGGCATCGTGGCTGCCATGGACGAGGCCATCCGACATTAATGTTGACGGAATCGTGCCCTATCGATGGAGAAAGAAGTCAGCCATTGGCATAGAAGAATTTAGGAGACGTTCAGACAGTGTTTTGTTGGGAAACGTAGTAGAAAACAACAAAAAATCGCCATACGAACACCCAGGAACAATATGAAGATGCATAAATGGTTGTGATCAATGATCGTTACCGACTCTGGGAGTGCAGCGGAAGTAGACGAGTCGGTGTAGATCGTACTTGAAGTCCCTTGAATGTCGATGACAATCCCGTGAGACGCCCATGAACGATCCCTCGAACGAAAGACCGAAAGCACAATCTCTCTACTTGGTTGCAAGCATACTGTCTTCACGATCCGGTAGCGCTTTGCCGCCTAGAATTAATCGTCGCCGGAGAATTAGAAGGAGGAGATTAGAAAGAGGACGTGGCTTCTAATTATGATGATTAGAGGTGGCTAGGGCTCGCTCTAATTAGTCAACTAGAACTAACTAGAACGTGCACTAGATCAACTAGAGGAGGCTCCAAAACTTGTGTTATCATAGGGTGGAAATCCTCTAGTACATATAGGATTAGGGGGGGGGCAACCACCAAGGGGGAAAGAGTCCCCTTGGGGCGCTGGCCCAGGGAGGGGAAGTAGGACTCCCCTTCCAAGTAGGATTCACCCCCCCTTAAGGAAAGGGGGCGCCTCCCTTGTTGGGCCCTTGTGGCCCAACTCCTTCTCCACCTCTTGGCCTTATTTGGCCCGTTGATATTAAATTAAATATATTTTTTCTAAACATTTTCAGAGAATAATATATATAATTTAACATCTCCGGAAACATTTTCCACCTGTATATATTAATCGGTAATTCCTGGTATTACCTGATGTTCACCGAAACCCTTCCAGTGACCCCGAAACGCTTCCGGAACCTCTCGGAACTATTCTAGATATTAATGAAACAATTCCACAAATATATTCTCACCACTCCCGTCCTACTAACACTCAGCAGATCATGATTACCTTAAGCTTATGACCCCGTAGGTTCGGTAAACCATAGACATGAACGAAACCCCTTTGCTCAACGACCGATAGCGGAATCGTGGACATCCATATAGGTCCCTATGATTACACGAATGATATTCGAATGAACCTTTGTTTATCATGTGATGTTCCCTTTGCTTCGCGATACTTTACAAGACCCAGTGTGCATCGGTATCCTCCTAAGTCATCACCATGCTCACTATAACATTGCTCCTGTTACCGACTTTGTTCTTCTTTCTCGTTGACGTGTTCCGGCATCCCTGTGACGTAGTCACCTGTGTCTGGCCAGACGATGATGGATGTCGTCACACCGAGAGGGACCTAAGAATATCTCTCCATCATTGGGGGAGCAAATCCAACTCTTGAGCTGTCCGGTCACTTGTCAAACTTCATGGTGTGCCTGAAAGTTGTCCTTATGATCACCTTGTTACAGATGACGTTTGAGCAACCCCAAAGCCCACCGTCTGGCAGGAAGTGACCAAGACACTCTCATGGTCTGAGGAACTAAAACACATGCTAACACTCCGTGTTATAACATATGATTTCAGATGATATGATCACAAAGTATAACAGACAAGTATTGGGTTGATTCAATATGATTGTTCTTCTAACGTCATACCCTCAATGGTGTTTTAGGACTACCGTTACACTTAACGATATTCTAAGATCCAAAAAACATGATCACCACCAACACTTGAGCCGGTCTTAGAGGTGAGACTGGGAACCTATTGTTTACCTTTTATCATTCCACACGTGCATATGAGTTTTCCACTGAATCACATATTTCAGGATCATAGCAGTTATAGCATGGAATAAAAACTCTTAATTATGAATAATGGAAATATAATAATACAATATTATTGCCTCTAGGGCATATTTCCAATAGTTTCCCACTTGCACTAGAGTCAATAATATAGTTTACATAGTCTCTTTAACACATATGGCTATCCGGTGTTGCTCATGTTTTGCTCGTGGTAGAGCCTTTGTCATTGGATCTGACACATTCAAATCCGTGTGAACCTTCAGAACCTTCACAAAACTCTTCTCGACATGATGTCAGATAATGTGATATTTGCGCTTGATATGTTTGGTATTCTTGTGGGATCTTGGTTTCTTTGCTTGAGCAACATCACCACTATTATCACAATAGAGTGCCATTGGGTTCATTGCACTTGGGACCACACTGACTTCTTCAAGAAACTTCTTGATCCAGACTGCCTCCTTCGAAGCTTTTGAAGCCGCAATGTATTCTGCTTATGTTGTAGAATCTGCAACAATGCTTTGTTTGAAAATTTTCCAAACAACTGCACCATCATTAAGGGTGAAAACACAACCTGATTGAGATTTATAGTCATCTATATTAGTCATGAATATTGCATCAGTGTAACCATTTACAACGAGTTCTTCATCTCCTGCATAGACTAGGAGCATATCCTTTGTCCTTCTGAGGCACTTAAGAATATTTTAACAAATTCCCAGTGAGCCAATCTAGGATCACTTTGGTACCTGCTACTAACACTTAGCGCATAAGAAACATTTGGTCTAGTACATATCATAGCATACATGATGGATCCAATTTCCGAGGCATATGGGACTCCACTCATCTGCACTCGCTCATCAACTGTCTTCAGACATTGATTCTTGCCGAGTGTTGTGCCATGTGACATTGGGACAAAACCTTTCTTTGCATTCTCCATTTTAAATCTCTTTAAAACCTTGTCAATGTATGTGCTTTGGCTTAGCGCAATTAGACGTCTTGATATATCTCTATAGATCTTTATGCCTAGTATATATGCAGATTCACCTAAATCCTTCATTGAAAACACACTCTTCAAATAATCCTTTCTTGTGCTAAGAAACTCAGTATCATTTGCAATCAATAATATGGCACCTACATATAAGATTAAAAATACTACAGAGCTCCCACTAAACTTCTTACATGGACTCCATTTCGGATTGTATGGCTTTATGCCATTCTTTTGAGCTGGGCGTCGCCATCGCTTCCTTGTAGTGCGCAGGTTCATCTTCTTCCAAGATGAATATTTCATTGTGAAACCATTTAGGAGGTTCAATAACTCTTCTTGACCTACAAGGTTCAGTTATAGTCTTAACTGGTGTTTCTACAACTGGTGTAGTAACTTCTAGTTCAGTTGTGTGGACAATTCTGGAACAAATTCCGTTTTTTTGCTCCTCTCAACTTCTTGAGATTTAGTAATCTCGTTAAGTTGTACTGTCCTCCCACTTACTTCTTTAGCAAGAAAATCCTTCTCAAGAAAGTGTCCATTCTTTGCGACAAACACTTTGTCTTTGGACTTTTGGTAGAAGGAATACCCAATTGTTTCTTTGGGATAACCTACAAAGTAACATTTGTCTGCTTTAGGATCAAGCTTATTTGGTTGTAAACATTTTACATAAGTCTCGCACCCCCAAATCTTGAGATGTGACAAGTTGGGTTTCTTCCCATTCCACAATTCATATGGTGTCATCTCAACAGACTTAGACGATGCTCCGTTTAGTGTATATGTTGATGTTTCAGGTGCATATCCCCAGAACGATAAGGGCAGATCGGTAAAAGACAACATTGACCTCACCATGTCCAACAAAGTTCGATTACGCCTTTCCTATACTCCATTGCTTTGTGGAGTTCCAGTAGGAGTAAGTTGTGAAACAATTCCACAATCACTTAGATGTATGCTAAACTCATGACTTAGATATTCTCCTCCATGATCTGATCATAGAAATTTTATCTTTTTGCCATGATGATTCTCAACTTCATTATGAAATTCTTTGAACTTTTCAAATGTTTCATTAAGTAGAGACATAACTATATCTACTCAAATCACCAGTGAAGGTTACGAAGTATAAGTATCCAAAGCGCGGCGGAATACTCATCGGACCACATACATCACTATGTATTATGTCCAATCATTCTTGCGTCTGTTTAGGATGACATGTGGATATCTTTTTAGTGATTTTACCCATCATACAAGCTTCGCATGTATCGAGTGATTCAAAATCAAATGAGGTTAATACTCCATCTTTATAAAGTTTTTGCATGTGTTTCTTTCCGATATGACCAAGACGGCAGTGCCACATGTAAGTGGTATTATCAATCTTCTTAAGACATTTAGCATTAGTGTTACAGACATCCTTTCCACGTTCAAGATCCGTTATGGATAAGCCACCTATAATAGGTGTTAATCGATAAAACATATCCTTATAATATATTGAACAACCATTGTTTTCTGATTTATAAGAATACCCATCACTTATCAAACATGATCGAGAGATAATGTTCTTACATAAATTCAGAACAAAATAAGAATTATTTAGTTCTAAAAGAAATCCTGAAGGTAAACTCAAAGGCATGACACCGATAGCTAGAGCAGCAATCCCATTAGCATTCCTGACTCGCATCATGACTTTATTTCTACTCAGCTTGCGAATCTTCCGTAGTCCCTGCATCCAGTTGCAAATGTGAGCAACAAATCTGGTATCAAATACCCATGACTTGGAGTTTTCAACAAGTAGAATATCAATAACATTAACTTGTATAACTTTTATACCTTTACCAGAAGACGAGTTCTTCTTATCTGCTAGATATTTCAAGCAATTTCTTTTCAAGTGTCCTGCCTCTTTGCAGTAAAAACATGAAGTCTCATGAGATGCTCCACCCTTGTTACTTTTGGTGTTGTGCTTCCTCTTGAAACTTTCTGTTTTGTTTACCAATAACTTTTGTTGGTTCTGCAATCCAATCTTATTGGTTTTGCGCATTGCTTCATAAAGCGAAGTGAGGAGCAAGTCATTTTCTAGTGTTTTGGGAAAATCAATTCCCATTGCAGTTATACTATCGTAATAGTCTACCAGCCTGGCACCTTGCTTTACACCTTCAGTTATCTTGCATTCTACCATTCCTTCAGTCATCTCATGAACTTCAGCTGGTTCTTTGTGATACAGAACTTCCTATGCCTCGACAATTTCGATAGTACTGGAATGTTCAAAATGTTGTTGTAACACAGTGTCCATGCAAGCTAACATAATACTCTTGACAACACTGAAATCATTCTTCCGAGATAAAAACACGTTAATGACATCTTGCGATGCTCCAAGTGCCGGGTAGTCACCAAGTGGTTAATCCAACACATATTCTTTCTTTGCACTCCTGAGAACGCATCTTAGAGTGTGGATCCAATCCTCATAGTTTCCACCATTCTCAGCTAACTTTTCTTTCTCAAACAGGGGTGCTAAATTGAAACTATTTCTAGCCACTGATCTACAACAATAATCACAAGATTAAATTTTAGACACAATTCATAATTAATATTGCACTAGTTTATAATAGAAAAATAAAGTGCACTCCCACTCAAATTTATATCTCTCATAGTTAATTGTGAGTGATTCAAGATCCAAGTCTAGTTCTCAGTCATTGATGTGGATATCACTTATGATGAGAATTTTTGACCGGTGGGCAAACTTTTGCCGATCATATCTCCATATGACTGATGAGGACATGACTACCTTGGATATGACCAAAAATATTGCATATATGCATATTTGTCAGGTGATTTCTAGTGCAAACTATTCAATAATCTATTTATGTTATCCAGAACAAAAATACTTCACACACTTTTGTGTTTTGTCTAATTACAGGTGTATGGGACATTTGTACAATCCACATATGAAGATAAGGAAGAAAGAGATGTTTATTTGCTGTCCAAAAAGTTCTCTCACGTCACTTTTGGCCCAAGAGAAGATAGAGTCCAAGTCTCTCACGTTCTGGATTCAGATTCGGACTGCACAAACATACCCGACTCAAAACGCACACAAGTTTTTCATACGGACTCCCAATTGGGTGATTCTTTTTTTGTTGGAAACTAGATTTCGTGCACTTTCCAACCCAATTGGAATCACCTTCAAATTCGTCCGGAGCGTTGAGTTGTGGACAAAACAATCTGATGCTGCAGCAGAATCCGAGTCAAACTACAAGTCCAAAGGTGTTACATCACCTCCACTTGGGCCCATTGGCCTTGTACGACCTAGATTTAGTTTTAGGCTGCCTTGGGACGTCCTCCCACCTCCTTGGCCGCCACCCCTTGCTCCTATATAAGTAGATCCATCTAGTAGCTTTTCCTGAGGATTTGTTTAGTTAAAAGTTAGCCATTGCAACTTCGTGTACTTCGTTTGTGTCCAACGACCAGACCAAGACCGCTTACGGATCCCCACCATTATCAATACCTCATATATATTTGCAATATTCAGATTGCTTTATCATATCCTTGCTCGTTCTTCGATTGCTTGCAGGAATAGACCTTCGTGGTCAGGCTGACCGTGCTTCCGGCATCGTCAGTAACATCAGGAGATTGGTTTAGCGATTGCTAAGGCGCAACGTCGTGCATGTTTGTAGTCGGATCATCAAAGTCGTCTCCACCAAATCGATAGTTATCATCTCATCGAAAGATCGGGACACCCTCGCCTCTATCAAGTGGTATCAAGCGGTATCTTGTTCATCTTTCGATGCTTTGTGCTCCGAGCTCAAAACAATTCTGCCAGAACTTCAAGACAACTAATTATTATCTGCACATATGGTCTGACCATCCCCATCTTAAACTTCGCGCCCCATTTGTACTCATGTGGACATGACGCACTTCGGAATGCTATGTTTTATAGACGGTTGCAACACTAGGAAGAGCACCTTTTATCTTGATTTTATTGTGAGAGATCACTGTAATAATTGACTACTGCGCAATCAAAGGGTGAAAACAATAAAGGGATAAACACCTTAGGCAATTCATAAAAGCATGACATGGTATAGCCCTGGGCGCTGGGAGTTCTCCATGATCATCTTCAATCTTCAGTTGAAGCAACGTGACGGCCAATATTTCATTGTCGTGGCAATCGTTTCAAAACGTCACCATGGTGGCAATCTCAGAAAAATGTTGTCGACCGTTTCAAAAACATTGTCGTGACACCAAAATCTGAATTTCCATCGTGGCACGAAATTATAGCTTCTCGTCCCGCTCCTAGGTACATCTTCTCCTTGACAGGGTTTTCCGTGTACTTCTTGCCACCATCACGTGTAACCTATCTCCATGATATTTACATTAAGGTGGCAATCTCATGGCTCCAGCCATCATGCTGTGACACGCAGGCCAGTTAACATTACATCATATAACCATCTCATACACAAACTCATTATCATGACGAAGGCTATACCACATTATGCAAACCCTGCAAAACCAAGTTAGACGTCCTCTAATCGGTTCTAGCAAAATTTATTTACGTGGTTAACCAGTTTTATCAATTAAGACTATCTACCTACACAAGCACAATAAGGCGATGTTCTGATGCTAGATTAAGTTTCAGGGTGTGTGAAAGAGAGACTTAATTAAAAGTCTCATCCCCTACACTAAACTTCGTCAATACGCATAACCCCCTAGAAGATCATCCATCTTCAGCACCCTCTTGTGTACGCGATAGTTCACTGTTCCCGACTATGATGTAGCCCAAGGAACTGTTAGCAGATCATCAACAAATAGAGTCGATCAACTGTCAGAACCTTGTAGCAAAACTACATCATTCTACCGATGAACTGAACCGAAGAAACACTTGTGGGAAGCATAGCAATAACATCAACCCTCACCTATCATATGCGATCTATATCGCAGCTTGCATCTACTCATAAACCTGCTCATGATGCCACTATTGGGAAACATACTAGAAAACAAAAAAATCACCCTACGAACACCCAGGAACAATATGAAGATGCATAGCGGGTTGTGATCAACGATTGTTACCGACTCTGGGAGTGCAGTGGAAGTAGACGAGTCGGTGTAGATCGTACTTGAAGTCCCTTGAACATCGATGACGATCCTGTGAACCTCCCACAAATGATCCCTCGAACGGAAGACCGAAAGCATGACCTCTCTACTTGGTTGCAAGCGTATGATCTTCATGATCCGGCAGCGCTTCGCCATCCAGAGCTAATCATCGATGGAGAATTAGAGGGAGGAGATTAGAACCACACGATGTCATTGTCAAAACCGACAGACCTCGGGGTAGGGGGTCCCAAGCTGTGGATCTTGGATCAATGGGTAACAGGAGACGAAGAAGATGGTGTTTACCCAGGTTCGGGCCCTCTTGATGGAGGTAAAACCCTATGTCCTGCTCTTGTTTATATTGATGATGATGTATGTAGTACAAAGTTGATCTCCCTCGAGATCGTATGTTGTGTATTATTCTAATGATCTAGCATGTATCTATCAACTAGCCTGGCCTCGGCTTATATAATGTACTGGAGGCCTAGGATAACAAGGGTCCTAGTCGACTACGTCAATAGAGAGGAGTCCTTGTCTTGATCACCAAGTCTTGTGGAATCTTCCTCATATGTGTCATCGGCCGTCCAAAGAAGCCCATTAGTGAACCGCCATGGGGGTCCTCGGCCTGACCCACCTGGTCGGTAGACGACGTGGTGAGTACCCCCTAGTCCAGGACACCGTTAGTAGCCCCCTAAACCGATCTTCAAGTTGGTGATGCTCCTTGGTTCTTCCAAACTATTCTTCGTCTTTGGTCGTTGGTCTTGAAAAGTGGTTCAACAAATCTTCCCATCTTCGATCTTGAGGATTGCCGAGCTAAATCCAAAGATTTCACACGTCGGGTATCCGAGGAGCCCTTTGATAGAGGCGGGGTGTCCCGATCTTTCGATGAGATGATAACTATCGATTTGGTGGAGACGACTTTGACGATCCGACTACAAACATGCACGACGTTGCGCCTTAGCAATCGCTAAACCAACTCCGAGAGGTTATTGATCACGCTGGAGCACAATCAACCTGACCACGAAGGTCTATTCCTGCAAGCAATCGAAGAACAAGCAAAATATGATAAAAGCAATCTGAATATTGCGAGTATATATGAAGTATTGATAAAGGTGGGGATCCGTAAGCGGTCTTGGTCTGGTCGTTGGACACAAACGAAGTACACGAAGTTGCAATGGCTAACTTTTAACTAGACAAATCCCAAGGAAAAAGCTACTAGATGGATCTACTTATATATGAGCAAGGGGTGGCGGCCAAGGAGGTGGGAGGACGTCCCAAGGCAGCCTAAAACTAACCCTAGGTCGTACAAGGCTCATGGGCCCAAGTGGAGGTGATGTAACACCTTTGGACTTGTAGTTTGACTCGGATTCTGCTGCAGCATCAGATTGTTTCGTCCACAACTCAACGCTCCGGACGAATTTGAAGGTGATTCCAATTGGGTTGGAAAGTGCACGAAATCTAGTTTCCAACAAAAAAAGAATCACCCAATTCGGAGTCTGTATGAAAAACTTGTGTGCGTTTTGAGTCAGGTATGTCTGTGCAGTCCGAATCTGAATCCAGAACGTGAGAGACTTGGACTCTATCTTCTCTTGGGCCAAAAGTGACGTGAAAGAACTTTTTTGACAGCAAATAAACATCTCTTTCTTCCTTATCTTCATATGTGGATTGTACAAATGTCCCATACACCTGCAATTAGACAAAACACAAAAGTGTGTGAAGTATTTTTGTTCTGGATAACATAAATAGATTATTGAATAGTTTGCACTAGAAATCACCTGACAAATATGCATATATGCAATATTTTTGGTCATATCCAAGGTAGTCATGTCCTCATCATCCTCCCCTTCTTGAAAATAAAGCCGTCCTCGGCGTTGCTTAATCTGAAATGTGGCTAACAAAAGAGACAAGGTGTACATGTTGTATATGTATATGTCATCCATTTTTACTTCCCTTGATTTTTGCATATATGACACATGAATAGATGAGTAACTTGCATAGTTCATAAAATCTAAAGCCAAAAAATTAGCACAAGAAGTAGAAGGCATGAAAATATTGCAACTCAGTTTGCACATATAAGTGAAGCTCTTATTCATTTCAAAAGATTGACAATGTTCATCATTAAACCATCCCAACATTGGTGAATAAACCTTACTTGCATCAAATTTACATGCTACAACATGCTTAAATAAGCAAACATGCAATAAGTCATTCAACACAGAATCATCACCAAGATTAGAGGTCATATCAAAATGATTAAAAATTGGTTCTTTTGCATCAATAGTTAATTCAATGGGTGCACTCAAAATTGTTGGTATTTCAGTTGTTTGATCACATGGCAAAGTCAAATTATCAACGTAGTCCTCTAAAATAGGTGGTGTGATCAAAGTAGTGGGTAGCTCATCAGATGGTGCATTCAAATTGACAAGGCATTCATCATTCTCATGTAGAGATGGAAGATCAGTACCTTTGTCATTACCTCTTATGATCAACTCAGATGATGTAGCCACTCTCGGGGGCGATGTGTCACATGGTGGAGGTGATGTAGTCCTGACAACAACGGATGTGGTTGTCATAGTATGCCTAGTAGTTGAAGGAACAATCATATCAACTCTTGGAATGTGCACCGTGCGCTTGTTCTCCTCGTGGCCAACACGTCGTTTTATTTCCTGTTCAGCTTTGCAAGCAAGATGAAACAAATGGTCCATAGGATAACACTCTTCATGAATTAGTATCTCTTGAATATCACGGTTTAATCCTCTCCAGAATCTATCCATAAAATCATCTTCACTTTCTTCTAAAGAGGAATGCAATAAGGTAGTTTGTAAATCATCATAATATTTTGTTACAGTTTCACTACCTTGTTTTAAGTGTTGCAACTTCTTAATCATGTCACGAGTATAATAAGCAGGGACGAAAGTATGTCGCATGGCAAGTTTCAAATCATCCCAAGTAGTAGGTATATAATCAGGGTGTAACCGACAATATTCACTCCACCAAACCAAAGCATAACCAGTGAAAGAACCAACCGCAACCTTAACCTTTTTATGTTCATTGAAATTATGGGAAGCAAATATATTTTTTATGTCGAACTCCCATTCAATATATAAAGCAGGTTTAAAACGGCCATTAAATGGTGGTATAGATACATTAACCTGATCATGTGCATTTGGATGTTTGTGCACCTCTCGTGACGGTTGTGGTATTTGCAAAGGTGGTGGCACGTCTCCCGCGATCGACAAAGCCCATGAATTGACTCCTGATCCTGTCATGATTAGTAGAACAAGAAACAAAACCCAAAAATAATGTTCCTATAACTACTAGGATGTGGTGGTAAAACGCTCACAGTAAAGCAAATATCAATGTCTTACAAGTTCTTACCATGCAGCAGGCGGTGATCGGCAACCAGCGGTGTCAAGTAACTCCGAATATTGAGTAAAGCGATTGCCAGGGGAGCGTACGTATACACGGTGTAGAAATATGTGGAGCTGGGTTGGCTATATATGGTAGCAAAAGATTAGCAATAATCAATTCAAAGATGCAATGTTGAATAAACGCTCAACGACGGTACTGTGCTGGTCCTAGGCTAGACCGGACTAGAGACGCGAGCCTAGAACACTAATGAGGTCACGTCGTAGCACAACTAGCATCAATGAAGGATACTAAGTAGCTCTGGACAGCAAGATATAAGTGAAGATCACAACGACAGTAAAGATAATGAGGTGAAACAACAGCCAAGCAGGATATATCAACAACTTTGTCTCCAACTTTCCTCTGAAAAAGTTTGTGCCGATTTTTTTGTTTTTTTTTCTTCTCTTTTTTTTTCTCACACTTTTTTTTTCTTTCTCTCCTTTTTTTTCTCTGACTTTTTTTCTCCTTTTTTTCTCGTTTTTTTCTCTCTTTCTTTTCTCCCTCTTTCCAAAACAAACTAGATAAGATGCAGATTGGATCAAGTGAAGATGTGAACGATCTCAACTATTATTATGACAATGAATGGTGGGTAGCACGTGGTGGAAATTGATGGATGGGTGGTGGACAGCGGAAGAGATAATGATGCAGCGGTGGCGTGACTAATGTGAACAGAACTCGAAACTCTAAACGAACTAGACACTAAGACCAGCAACTCGACACGACGATGCAACCGATAATTCAACTATGCAAGCAATGAAAAGAAAATTGCAAAGGCTAAGACTGGCTTGGACCAAGGATGAATAGATCTAACTCTTTTTTGTGGCTTTTTCTTGGACAATAGGTAAGAAAATAAATCTAATCTAGGAAAACTGGAAATTCTCACCGAGCAACCTGAAAACTGATACCACTTGATAGAGGCGGGGTGTCCCGATCTTTCGATGAGATGATAACTATCGATTTGGTGGAGACGACTTTGACGATCCGACTACAAACGTGCACGACGTTGCGCCTTAGCAATCGCTAAACCAACTCCGAGAGGTTATTGATCACGCTGGAGCACAATCAACCTGACCACGAAGGTCTATTCCTGCAAGCAATCGAAGAACAAGCAAAATATGATAAAAGCAATCTGAATATTGCGAGTATATATGAAGTATTGATAAAGGTGGGGATCCGTAAGCGGTCTTGGTCTGGTCGTTGGACACAAACGAAGTACACGAAGTTGCAATGGCTAACTTTTAACTAGACAAATCCCAAGGAAAAAGCTACTAGATGGATCTACTTATATATGAGCAAGGGGTGGCGGCCAAGGAGGTGGGAGGACGTCCCAAGGCAGCCTAAAACTAACCCTAGGTCGTACAAGGCTCATGGGCCCAAGTGGAGGTGATGTAACACCTTTGGACTTGTAGTTTGACTCGGATTCTGCTGCAGCATCAGATTGTTTCGTCCACAACTCAACGCTCCGGACGAATTTGAAGGTGATTCCAATTGGGTTGGAAAGTGCACGAAATCTAGTTTCCAAAAAAAAAGAATCACCCAATTCGGAGTCCGTATGAAAAACTTGTGTGCGTTTTGAGTCAGGTATGTCTGTGCAGTCCGAATCTGAATCCAGAACGTGAGAGACTTGGACTCTATCTTCTCTTGGGCCAAAAGTGACGTGAAAGAACTTTTTGGACAGCAAATAAACATCTCTTTCTTCCTTATCTTCATATGTGGATTGTACAAATGTCCCATACACCTGCAATTAGACAAAACACAAAAGTGTGTGAAGTATTTTTGTTCTGGATAACATAAATAGATTATTGAATAGTTTGCACTAGAAATCACCTGACAAATATGCATATATGCAATATTTTTGGTCATATCCAAGGTAGTCATGTCCTCATCACCCTTTAAGTCTTCAGTCTTTATCAATGCCTTGTTATTTTATACGCCACACCTAGGGTTTGAAGTGTTTCCCGTGCGGTTGTGTCCTCTTGCGCCCGACCTCCAACGTCGAACTGCATCTAAGGTGTCTTTTTGCAGCCGAGCTCCAACGCCGGACTGCATCCAAGCTCCAATGTCGGACTATATCCAAGGTGTCTTTTTGCAACCGAGACCCAACACCAGATGATGAGGACATCAATACCATTGTTACACCCACAGCCCCTGCTGTTATACATACTGGACCAATTACTAGAGCTCGCGCACGCCAATTGAATTATCAGGTACTTTCGTTTCTTGGTAACGATTCTAATGTTCATGAGAATATGATGCTGCCTAAATTGGATACATTTGTTTTGCTTACAAATGAAGGGCCTAGCTTGGACAAGAAAGATGAACCTTGGAGCAAGTTCAAGCATGGAGATGATGGCATGCGCAAGGGGAACAAGAACAGAGTTACAAGTGATGATTCCAGGACATTGAAGCCACCATAATGAGTGCATGAAGCCTTGGACGAAATATACAAGATGCCGCTTCATAAGTTTCGTCCAGAGGCTATTCTAGGTGCTGCGTCACCTTATTATTGGGCCAGGCCCATGTATTTTTGAAGTACTTAAGTATAGGCTGTTTTTAGAGTCCGTATGTGTGGGGAAACAAGAGTTAGGGTTGGTTTCGGACCCCTCCACCAAGGGCCACGAAATTCCCCCTCTCTCCTCCATATATACAGCCCTTAGGGCATCGTTTAGACTTTGGGTTTTGTTTAGATTAAAAGTTCGCCATAGCTGCAACTTCGCGTACTTCGTTCGTGTCCAACGACCAGACCAAGACGTGTAGCGACCAGACCTCAAACAGTCTGATCTCTGTGCTCCGGTGTCATCCCTGGATCAGTAATGCTGACACCACATAGTACTCGGAGGATTTATAACATAGTAGCAATCACACACTTATAACATTGAGTGTCTCCATAGAGAACTTATTACAATAAGTATGGCTTAAGGCCATCTAATATCGATAACAGCGGAAGGCTTGGAAGATAAGTGAGTCCATCAGCTCCAACGGCATCACTGAGTATAGAACCACGACCTAAAAAAACTCCTTAATCGTCGTCTGAAAAGTCTACAACATTAACGTTGCAGCCCGAAATGGGTCAGCACATGGAATATGCTGGCAAAGTAACACATAAAGAGTAATGGAATGAAACAACTATACTATATGCATATTTAGCTGGTGGAAAGCTCTATGGTTACAGTTTTGCTTAAAGCCAATTTTTCCCTACTACAAAGGAATAAATTTATTTAACTATCATGGTAGTTGTTAAACATTGAGAATGGTTGACAGCATCCTCAATCCCAATTAAACATCATCGTTATCAAAAACCCAACGAGTCCCGGTCACGGCGAGTCCCGGTCATGATATTTAACTATCATGGGAGAATGATTTCGAGGCGACCTCGGCGGCGAGTCGGCACGGCGGCTCCGGCGGCGGTGGCGCTGGCGGCGGCTAGGGTTTCGGGGGCGCGGGCGGGCTGGCTTCGGCTGGGCTCTCCCCCCGGCTTATAAAGCCTAGCGGGCCGGAGTCCCGGTCGGACAGGGCCCGTAGGTCGGTTCGTTTTTTTAAATAATTACGCGCAAAAGAAAAATAAAAAGAAATACTAAACGGACTCCAAAAATCCCAAAATAAATGTTCCCGGGCTTCTAAAATCAAGCCGCACAAGGTGAACATTTATTTGGGGCCTAAATGAAATTTTGAAAAATGCACATTTTTCCTAAATTCAAATAAAATAACGAAAAACTCTGAAACAAAATCTTATTTGATTTTATTATTAAATACTCAATATTTCTTTATTTTGGGAAAGTCATTTTATTCCCTCTCTCATATTTTTGTAATAGAAATAATTGATGATAAAATAATAAAAATCAAATGATCCTATTCTCAAAATTTGAGAAAACTCAAATATGAAAATAAAGAATTTCCCAACTCTCTCCGTGGGTCCTTGAGTTGCGTAGAAATTTCTAGGATCAAACCAAAGGCAAAATAAAATATGATATGCAATGATGATCTAATGTATAACATTCCAAATTGACAATTTGGGATGTTACAAACCTACCCCCTTTAAGATGAATCTCGCCCTCGAGATTTGGGGTAGCTAGAAAATAGGTGAGGGTGGTCATTGAGCAAATCTTCCTCTCGTTCCCAGGTGGCTTCATCCTCCGTGTGGTGGCTCCACTGAACTTTGCAAAACTTGATAACCTTGCTGCGAGTGACTCAGCTGGCAAACTCGAGAATCTTAATTGGTTTCTTCTCATAGGTTAAATCGTTATCCAACTGAATTGCTTCCAATGGCATTGTGTCTCTCAAAGGTATGTCAGCCATCTCCGCATGGCACTTCTTCAACTGAGAAACGTGGAACACATCATGAACTCCTGACAATTCTTCGGGCAATTCCAACTTGTAGGCAACTTCTCCCATATGCTCCAAAACTCGATATGGTCCTACAAATCGTGGCGCTAACTTTCCTTTAACTCCAAAACGCTTTGTTCCCCGAAGTGGGGATACTCGAAGATAAGCTCTATCTCCAACTTCGTAAACAGTCTCCTTGCGTTTAGAATCTGCATAACTCTTCTGTCTGGACTGAGCTAACTTGAGTCTATCGCGAATCAATTTCACCTTCTATTCAGACTCTTTAATCAAATCAGGTCCAAACAACTGGCGGTCTCCAACTTCATCCCATGACAACGGTGTCCTGCATCTCCTTCCGTACAAAGCTTCGAAAGGGGCCATCTTTAAACTGGTTTGGTAGCTGTTGTTCTAAGAGAACTCTGCATATGGCAAATTGTCGTCCCAACTAGATCCATAATCTAGCGCACAAGCTCTCAGCATATCCTCCAAAATTTGATTGACTCTCTCGGTCTGTCCATCTGTCTGTGGATGAAAAGCTGTACTGAATTCTAGCCTGGTACCCAAAGTTTCGTGTAACTGCTTCCAGAACTTTGAGGTAAACTGGGTTCCTCTATCCGATACGATACTCCTCGGAACTCCATGCAGACATACGATCCTGGTCATGTATATCTTTGCCAACTTAGCACTGGTGTAAGTGGTCTTTACCGGGATAAAATGAGCTACTTTTGTCAATCGATCGACTAGAACCCAAATCGAGTCATAGCCTGAACGAGTCCTGGGTAATCCTGTGATAAAATCCATGCCTAACTTATCCCACTTCCATTCGGGTATCGGCAATGGTTGTAACAATCCTGCTGGCTTCTGATGCTCTGCCTTTACTCTCTAACATACATCACAAACTGCTACATACTCCGCAATATCCTTCTTCATTCCGGTCCACCAGAAAATATCCTTCAAATACAAATACATCTTGGTATTTCTTGGGTGAATCGAATATGGTGAATCGTGTGCTTCTTGCAGAATCAACTTCCTGATCTCCGGGTCGTTAGGCACATAAACACGGTCTTCAAACCATAGGGTGTCGTGCTCATCCTCACGAAATCCCTTAGCTTTCCCTTTGCTC
The DNA here is from genome assembly GCF_018294505.1 of Triticum aestivum. Taxonomy (NCBI): domain Eukaryota; kingdom Viridiplantae; phylum Streptophyta; class Magnoliopsida; order Poales; family Poaceae; genus Triticum; species Triticum aestivum. Next base: position 251,069,388 of record NC_057806.1, on the reverse strand, counting down.
AGTTTCTCCTTAATAGAGGCAATCTCCTTGTCAGTCTTCTGAGCTTCTCTGATTCTATCCATCAAAGTTGACTGAATCTCCAATGCTGCTACATAGCCTCTCGGAACTATTTCCAAACATAGTTCACGAAGATTTTCGGCTAACTCCCTTGGTATTTCTCCCGTTGATAGAGGCAAAGGTGTCCCGTCTTTCGATGAGATGGTGGATTTCGCTTTGGTGGAAGTCGACTTTGACGATCCGACTACGAACGTGCGAGGACGTCGCGCCTTAGCAATCGCTAAACCAACTCCGAGAGGTTATTGACCACGCCGGAGCACGATCAACCTGACCACGAGGGTCTGTTTCCTGCGAGCAAACGAAGAACAAGCAAGAAACTGAGATTGCAATCTGGATATTGCGAATATAAGATGAAAGCTTTATTGATCAAGGTGGAGTTCTGTGACGCCTTTGTCTGGTCGTTGAACACAAACGAAGTACGCGAAGTTGCAGCTATGGCGAACTTTTTATCTAAACAAAACCCAAAGTCTAAACGATGCCCTAAGGGCTGTATATATGGAGGAAGAGGGGGGAATTTCGTGGCCCTTGGTGGAGGGGTCCGAAATCAACCCTATCTCTTGTTTCCCCACACATACGGACTCTAAAAATAGCCTATACCTATGTATTTCGAAATTACATGGGCCTGGCCCAATAAAAAGGTGACGCAGCACCTATAATAGCCTCGGGACGAAATTTATGAAGTGGCATCTTGTATATTTCGTCCAAGGCTTCATGCACCCATTATGATGGCTTCAAAGTCCTGAAATCATCACTTGTAACTCCGTTCTTGTTCCCCTTGCGCATGGCATCATCTCCATGCTTGTTCTTGCTCCAATGTTCATCCTTCTCCAAGCTAGGCCCTTCATTTGTAAGCAAAACAAATGTATCCAATTTAGGCAGCATCATATTCTCATGAACATTAGAATCATTACCAAGAAACGAAAGTACCTGATAATTTAATTGGCGTACGCGAGCTCTAGTAATTGGTCCCATATATGTAGCAGTAGGAGCTGTGGGTGTAACAATGGTATTGATGTCCTCATCATCCTCCCCTTCTTGAAATGAAGTCGTCCTCGACAGAAACTCATCTTCCTCACCCAAATAAGGCTTCAAATCTGCAATGTTAAAAGTGGGACTAACCCCAAAATCTGCAGGCAGCTCAAGTTTATATGCATTATCATTTATTTTCTCTAACACCTTAAAGGGACCATCAGCACGTGGCATTAGCTTTGATTTGCGCAAATCAGGAAATCTATCCTTACGCAAATGTAACCAAACAAGATCTCCAGGTGCAAACACAACATGTTTTCTACCCTTATCTCCAGCAAGTTTATATTTAGCATTCATACGCTCAATGTTTTCCTTAGTTAACTCATGCATTTTTAAAATCAATTCAGCACGTTGTTTAGCATCAAAATTAACCTTCTCCGAAGATGGAAGAGGCAACAAATCAATAGGTGCACGAGGTAGGAAACCATACACAACTTCAAAAGGGCACATCTTAGTAGTAGAATGCAATGAACGATTATAAGCAAATTCAATATGAGGCAAGCATTCCTCCCACATTTTCTTATTATTCTTCAAAAAAGCCCTAAGCATAGTAGACAACGTTCTATTGACTACTTCAGTTTGTCCATCAGTTTGGGGGTGACAAGTAGTACTAAAAAGCAGTTTAGTCCCCAACTTAGCCCATAAACATCTCCAAAAGTGGCTAAGAAATTTAGTATCACGATCTGAAACAATAGTATTTGGCACACCATGCAAGCGAATAATTTCACGAAAGAACAAATCAGCAACATTAACAGCATCATCGCTTTTATGACATGGTATAAAGTGTGCCATTTTCGAGAATCTATCCACGACAACAAATATGCTATCCCTCCCCTTCTTTGTTCGAGGTAAACCTAAAACAAAGTCCATAGATATATCCTCCCAAGGAACACTAGGTACAGGCAAAGGCATATATAAACCATGAGGATTGAGTCGTGACTTAGCTTTTTGACATGTAGTGCATCGAGCAATAAAACGCTCAACATCCCGTCTCATCTTTGGCCAAAAGAAATGTGTAGCAAGTACGTTGATGAGGACATCAATACAATTGTTACACCCACAGCCCCTGCTGCTATACATACTGGACCAATTACTAGAGCTCGTGCACGCCAACTAAATTACCAGGTACTTTCGTTTCTTGGTAATGATTTTAATGTTCATGAGAATATGACGCTGCCTAAATTGGATACATTTGTTTTGCTTACAAATGAAGGGCCTAGCTTGGAGAAGGATGAACATTGGAGCAAGAACAAGCATGGAGATGATGGCATGCTCAAGGAGAACAAGAACGGAGTTACAAGTGATGATTTCAGGACTTTGAAGCCACCATAATGGGTGCATGAAGCCTTGGACGAAATATACAAGATGCCACTTTATAAATTTCGTCCCGAGGCTATTTTAGGTGCTGCGTCACCTTATTATTGGGCCAGGCCCATGTAATTTCGAAATACATAATTATAGGCTATTTTTAGAGTCCGTATGTGTGGGGAAACAAGAGATAGGGTTGATTTCGGACCCCTCCACCAAGGGCCACGAAATTCCCCCCCTCTTCCTCCATATATACAGCCCTTAGGGCATCGTTTAGACTTTGGGTTTTGTTTAGATTAAAAGTTCGCCATAGCTGCAACTTCGCGTACTTCGTTTGTGTTCAACGACCAGACAAAGGCGTCACAGAACCCCACCTTGATCAATAAAGCTTTCATCTTATATTCGCAATATCCAGATTGCAATCTCAGTTTCTTGCTTGTTCTTCGTTTGCTCGCAGGAAACAGACCCTCGTGGTCAGGTTGATCGTGCTCCGGCGTGGTCAATAACCTCTCGGAGTTGGTTTAGCGATTGCTAAGGCGCGACGTCCTCGCACGTTCGTAGTCGGATCGTCAAAGTCGACTTCCACCAAAGCGATATCCATCATCTCATCGAAAGACGGGACACCCTCGCCTCTATCACTTTCTACACATTTCTTTTCGCCAAAGATGAGACGGGATGTTGAGCGTTTTATTGCTCGCTGCACTACATGTCAAAAAGCTAAGTCACGACTCAATCCTCATGGTTTATGTATGCCTTTGCCTGTACCTAGTGTTCCTTGGGAGGATATATCTATGGACTTTGTTTTAGGTTTACCTCGAACAAAGAAGGGGAGGGATAGCATATTTGTTGTCGTGGATAGATTCTCGAAAATGGCGCACTTTATACCATGTCATAAAAGCGATGATGCTGTTAATGTTGCTGATTTGTTCTTTCGTGAAATTATTCGCTTGCATGGTGTGCCAAATACTATTGTTTCAGATCGTGATACTAAATTTCTTAGCCACTTTTGGAGATGTTTATGGGCTAAGTTGGGGACTAAACTGCTTTTTAGTACTACTTGTCACCCCCAAACTGATGGACAAACTGAAGTAGTCAATAGAACGTTGTCTACTATGCTTAGGGCTGTTTTGAAGAATAATAAGAAAATGTGGGAGGAATGCTTGCCTCATATTGAATTTGCTTATAATCGTTCATTGCATTCTACTACTAAGATGTGCCCTTTTGAAGTTGTGTATGGTTTCCTACCACGTGCACCTATTGATTTGTTGCCTCTTCCATCTTCGGAGAAGGTTAATTTTGATGCTAAACAACGTGCTGAATTGATTTTAAAAATGCATGAGTTAACTAAGGAAAACATTGAGCGTATGAATGCTAAATATAAACTTGCTGGAGATAAGGGTAGAAAACATGTTGTGTTTGCACCTGGAGATCTTGTTTGGTTACATTTGCGTAAGGATAGATTTCCTGATTTGCGCAAATCAAAGTTAATGCCACGTGCTGATGGTCCCTTTAAGGTGTTAGAGAAAATAAATGATAATGCATATAAACTTGAGCTGCCTGCAGCTTTTGGGGTTAGTCCCACTTTTAACATTGCAGATTTGAAGCCTTATTTGGGTGAGGAAGATGAACTTCCGTCGAGGACGACTTCATTTCAAGAAGGGGAGGATGATGAGGACATCAATACAATTGTTACACCCACAGCCCCTGCTGCTATACATACTGGACCAATTACTAGAGCTCGTGCACGCCAACTAAATTACCAGGTACTTTCGTTTCTTGGTAATGATTCTAATATTCATGAGAATATGATGCTGCCTAAATTGGATACATTTGTTTTGCTTACAAATGAAGGACCTAGCTTGGAGAAGGATGAACATTGGAGCAAGAACAAGAACGGAGTTACAAGTGATGATTTCAGGACTTTGAAGCCACCATAATGGGTGCATGAAGCCTTGGACGAAATATACAAGATGCCACTTCATAAATTTCGTCCCGAGGCTATTTTAGGTGCTGCGTCACCTTATTATTGGGCCAGGCCCATGTAATTTCGAAATACATAAGTATAGGCTATTTTTAGAGTCCGTATGTGTGGGGAAACAAGAGATAGGGTTGATTTCGGACCCCTCCACCAAGGGCCACGAAATTCCCCCCTCTTCCTCCATATATACAGCCCTTAGGGCATCGCTTAGACTTTGGGTTTTGTTTAGATTAAAAGTTCGCCATAGCTGCAACTTCGCGTACTTCGTTTGTGTTCAACGACCAGACAAAGGCGTCACAGAACCCCACCTTGATCAATAAAGCTTTCATCTTATATTCGCAATATCCAGATTGCAATCTCAGTTTCTTGCTTGTTCTTCGTTTGCTCGCAGGAAACAGACCCTCGTGGTCAGGTTGATCGTGCTCCGGCGTGGTCAATAACCTCTCGGAGTTGGTTTAGCGATTGCTAAGGCGCGACGTCCTCGCACGTTCGTAGTCGGATCATCAAAGTCGACTGCCACCAAAGCGATATCCATCATCTCATCGAAAGACGGGACACCTTTGCCTCTATCATCGACGGAAGTTCATCTTCCTCACCCAAATAAGGCTTCAAATCTGCAATGTTAAAAGTGGGACTAACCCCAAAATCTGCAGGCAGCTCAAGTTTATATGCATTATCATTTATTTTCTCTAACACCTTAAAGGGACCATCAACACGTGGCATTAACTTTGATTTGCGCAAATCAGGAAATCTATCCTTACGCAAATGTAACCAAACAAGATCTCCAGGTGCAAACACAACATGTTTTCTACCCTTATCTCCAGCAAGTTTATATTTAGCATTCATACGCTCAATGTTTTCCTTAGTTAACTCATGCATTTTTAAAATCAATTCAGCACGTTGTTTAGCATCAAAATTAACCTTCTCCGAAGATGGAAGAGGCAACAAATCAATAGGTGCACGTGGTAGGAAACCATACACAACTTCAAAAGGGCACATCTTAGTAGTAGAATGCAATGAACGATTATAAGCAAATTCAATATGAGGCAAGCATTCCTCCCACATTTTCTTATTATTCTTCAAAACAGCCCTAAGCATAGTAGACAACGTTCTATTGACTACTTCAGTTTGTCCATCAGTTTGGGGGTGACAAGTAGTACTAAAAAGCAGTTTAGTCCCCAACTTAGCCCATAAACATCTCCAAAAGTGGCTAAGAAATTTAGTATCACGATCTGAAACAATAGTATTTGGCACACCATGCAAGCGAATAATTTCACGAAAGAACAAATCAGCAACATTAACAGCATCATCGCTTTTATGACATGGTATGAAGTGTGCCATTTTCGAGAATCTATCCACGACAACAAATATGCTATCCCTCCCCTTCTTTGTTCGAGGTAAACCTAAAACAAAGTCCATAGATATATCCTCCCAAGGAACACTAGGTACAGGCAAAGGCATATATAAACCATGAGGATTGAGTCGTGACTTAGCTTTTTGACATGTAGTGCAGCGAGCAATAAAACGCTCAACATCCCGTCTCATCTTTGGCCAAAAGAAATGTGTAGCAAGTACGTCGTCCGTCTTCTTCACGCCAAAGTGTCCCATTAATCCTCCTCCATGCGCCTCCTGCAACAACAAAAGACGAACGGAGCTAGCTGGAATGCATAGCTTGTTAGCACGAAACACAAATCCATCGATAACAACAAACTTGTTCCACATTCTTCCTTCTTTACAATTCTTCATTACATCTTTAAAATCAGCATCATGCACATATTGATCTTTGATGGTCTCCAAACCAAATATTTTGAAGTCAAGTTGTGAAAGCATAGTATAGCGACGAGACAATGCATCAGCAATAACATTTTCTTTTCCCTTCTTGTGTTTAATGACATAAGGGAAAGTCTCAATGAATTCAACCCATTTAGCATGTCTACGATTCAGTTTAGCTTGACTTTTAATATGTTTCAAAGATTCATGATCAGAATGTATAACAAATTCTTTGGGCCATAAATAATGTTGCCATGTTTCTAAAGTCCGAACAAGAGCATATAATTCTTTATCATAAGTAGAATAATTCAGACTAGGCCCACTCAATTTTTCAGAAAAGTATGCAACAGGTTTGCCATCTTGTAATAACACACCTCCTAATCCAATTCCACTAGCATCACATTCAAGCTCAAAAGTCTTATTAAAATCAGGAAGTTGGAGTAAAGGAGCATGTGTCAACTTATCTTTCAATACCGTGAAGGCTTCTTCCTGTGCGGTACCCCAAAGAACAGGCACATCTTTCTTTGTAAGCTCATTGAGAGGTGCAGCAATGGTGCTGAAATCTCTCACAAAACGCCTATAGAATCCAGCGAGGCCAAGAAAACTCCTCACTTGTGTGACCGTTTTGGGCTGCGGCCAACTCTCAATAGCTTCAATCTTGGCTTTATCAACTTCAATTCCCTGTGGAGTAACAACATAGCCAAGAAAAGATACTCGGTCGGTGCAAAAGGTGCACTTCCCAAGGTTACCAAACAAACGTGCATCACGTAGAGCAATAAAAACAGCACGTAAATGTTCCAAATGTTCTTCCAAAGATCTGCTATAAATCAATATGTCATCAAAGTAAACTACCACAAATCGTCCAATGAAAGCACGTAAAACTTCGTTCATTAATCTCATGAAAGAATCATCTCCACCATGTTCTTCACGTGTAATAAGAGCCAAAGTCTCCTCATCATAGTCACTAGCGGACTCATATCCACCATCCGCGGTAGCAATCATCACACGCGGAGATTTGCATTCTCTCGCATAATGACCTCCTCCCTTACAACGACGACAAATAATATCACTTGTGTGCCCTGTTGATGCCATGGAAGAAGAAGAACGCTGTGCAGGCCCCGCAGGTGTGCTCTTGGCAGACAATGGTGGTTGTGCCTGTTTTCTTGTATCACGGCTGGAGGTGGCACCGGATGGAGGTGCTGGTGCAGTTGAAGTAGAAGATGCACGTGGTGTCCATGATGAAGGTCGGCCTGCAGAAAAGTTAGTTCGCCCCAATGCTTGTCGATCCTGCACTTCACGTTCAGCTTTACAAGCAAGATGGAATAAACGAGTGATATTAGTATACTCTTTATAGTCTAGAATGGTCTGAATCTCTCTATTTAATCCACCCAGAAAACGTGCAAGCATAGCTTCATTCTCCTCAACAATACCACATCTAATCATGCCAGTTTGTAATTCCTGATAATATTCTTCTACAGAATTTTTTCCTTGTCTTAAACGCTGCAATTTTTGAAGCAATTCACGTTGATAATATGGTGGAACCCAACGCGTACGCATAGCAGTTTTCAAAGCAGCCCAAGTAGTTGGAATAGGATATAATCTACAATGTTCAGACCACCATACACATGCAAAACTAGTGAAAGCACAAACAGCAGCAGCAACTCGTCTCTCCTCAGGATATTGTAAACATGTAAATCGTTGTTCAGTTTCTAACTCCCAAGTAAGATATATATCAGGAACATATCTACCCTCAAATGGTGGAATATTAAATTTCAGTTTAGGAATATGGACATCATCTCGTACCTGAGGTGGTGGTGCAGGCCTACCATTACGAATATATACCTGAGGTCGACCTGCTGCTGGTGGTACAGGTGGCTGCACGTAGTGCTGATTTTGATCAACCTCATCCTCATAATCTCCCACATAATCATCCTCCTCCGCATCAGCAGTAGGAGCGACAGAAGTATCAACAGCAGCACCAACAGTTTGGCCAAACGCAAGAGGAACACGGCTTGCTCGGCGGAGGTCTGTTTCGCGACGTGGAGGTAGTCATTGTTGTTGTTGTTGGAGAGGTGCGTTAGATGCAGCGGGTGGTGGTGGTGGAAGACGCGCGAGCAATTCATTAAACTTGTTATCGAGCTTTGTTTCGAACGTCTTCTCAAGGCCAGGGATCTTCTCCATGGCCTCTTCAAAATTGTTCAGCACATCTTGCACCTGTTCAGTCATCATTTGCTGAAACTTATCATGAAGCTCCTTGTTCGATAAATTCTCCCAGTCAATCTCGTCGGCTTGTGATCCTGGCATGGTTAGCAGCAATAGAAACACACAAGAATATGATCCTATAGACTACGAACAAGTGGTGGTGGTGGGTGTCACAAACCCGTCAAGCAAAACTCAAATTCTTACCAGTTCTTACCCAGCAGCAGGCGGTGATCGGCAACCGTTGTAGTCAAAACTCTCAAAGCTTGGATAGAGCGATTACCAGGGAGAGTCAAACGCACGACGTAGATGTATGTGGATCTGGGAAGGCTTATAATATGGTAGCAAAAAGGGTCAGCAATAATCAATTCAGAGATGCAAAGTTGAATAAACGCTCAACGACGGTACTGTGCTGGTCCTAGGCTAGACTGTGCTAGAGACGCGAGCCTAGAACACCAACAAAATCACGGCGCGACACGTAAACAAGGGAGGAGCACACTCTGAATTTTTTTTTCTCTTTTTTTTGCACTTTTTTTCCTCTTTTTTTTTGCTCCGCAACAAATTTTTTTTCGAAAAAGTCTACAAATGGTCTAAAAACTACCTAGCCAGAATTTTCCAGACTTAGTTTTTTTTTGAAATTGGAACTATTTTTCTTCTGCGGATGGCTCGGAAGTTGGGGAGTCCTTCTCTGTCACGACTCGGAGTATCGCGTGATCTGGAAATCGAGAACAATGCAACAATTACTGGACTCGGACTAGGACTGGTGGCGGAGATGAATCTGGTGGAACTCGGACTGGTGGCGAAGATGAATCTGGTGGAACACGGACAGGTGGCGGATATATGTTCCACGTGAACTCGGATTAGCGTGATGGCGGCGGATATGTGGTGGCGTATATGGATTCGGATTGACGGTGAATATGTGGTGGTGGTATATGGCAACAGCGACGATGATGATGCGGTGTTGATATATGGCAGCGGCGACGTGACAACCTGTGAACAGAACTCGAAACTCTAAAAGACTAGACGCTAAGACCAGCAACTGGACACGACGATGCAACCGCAAATTCAACAAAGCAAATACAGAAAAGATTATGCAAGGCTCAGATTGGTTCGGATGGGATGAACTAACCCTATTTTTTTTGGCTTTTTCGTGGACTATAGGTATGAAGAACAGACTCGATCTAAACTACGAAAAACTGTAAAATCTCACCGAGCAACCTAGAAATCTGATACCACTTGATAGAGGCAAAGGTGTCCCGTCTTTCGATGAGATGATGGATATCGCTTTGGTGGCAGTCGACTTTGACGATCCGACTACGAACGTGCGAGGACGTCGCGCCTTAGAAATCGCTAAACCAACTCCGAGAGGTTATTGACCACGCCGGAGCACGATCAACCTGACCACGAGGATCTGTTTCCTGCGAGCAAACGAAGAACAAGCAAGAAATTGAGATTGCAATCTGGATATTGCGAATATAAGATGAAAGCTTTATTGATCAAGGTGGGGTTCTGTGACGCCTTTGTCTGGTCGTTGAACACAAACGAAGTACGTGAAGTTGCAGCTATGGCGAACTTTTAATCTAAACAAAACCCAAAGTCTAAATGGTGCCCTAAGGGCTGTATATATGGAGGAAGAGAGGGGGAATTTCGTGGCCCTTGGTGGAGGGGTCCGAAATCAACCCTATCTCTTGTTTCCCCACACATACGGACTCTAAAAATAGCCTATACCTATGTATTTCGAAATTACATGGGCCTGGCCCAATAAAAAGGTGACGCAGCACCTATAATAGCCTCGGGACGAAATTTATGAAGTGGCATCTTGTATATTTCGTCCAAGGCTTCATGCACCCATTATGGTGGCTTCAAAGTCCTGAAATCATCACTTGTAACTCCGTTCTTGTTCCCCTTGCGCATGGCATCATCTCCATGCTTGTTCTTGCTCCAATGTTCATCCTTCTCCAAGCTAGGCCCTTCATTTGTAAGCAAAACAAATGTATCCAATTTAGGCAGCATCATATTCTCATGAACATTAGAATCATTACCAAGAAACGAAAGTACCTGATAATTTAATTGGCGTGCGCGAGCTCTAGTAATTGGTCCCGTATATGTAGCAGTAGGGGCTGTGGGTGTATCAATGGTATTGATGTCCTCATCACTTGGTGCCATTGTGATTGTGCGAGCTACCTCCTCCATGGGTATGCTGAAAATGTCCTCCCGATCTAGGGGTAAAACGTGGCTTCTGCTGAGCTCCTGAATTGTACTTTCCTTGTCCATACTTCCTCTTGCGGTTCTCAATTTGCTGTTGCTTGCCTTCAATCATAAGAGCACGGTCTACCAACTCCTGGTAGTTGTTGAAGGTTGCTACCATCAACTGCATGCTCAACTCATCATTCAGTCCTTCCAGAAACTTCTCCTGCTTAGCTGCATCCGTAGCAACGTCATCTGGGGCATAACGTGCTAACTTACTAAAGTCCTCCACATACTGGCCAACTGTCCGTCCTCCCTGGCGCAAGTTGCGAAACTCACACTTCTTCATGGCCATAGCTCCTGCTAAAACATGGGCAGGACGAAAGGCCTGCTGAAACTGGTCCCATGTGACAGTGTCGACAGGGAAAGTGGCTGTGAAATTCTCCCACCATGATGTTGTGGGTCCTTCAAGCTGATGTGCGGCAAACTTCACCTTCTCCGCATCTGTGCATCCTGCTGTGGTCAACTCTCTAGCTGTCTTGCGGAGCCAATCGTCTGCCACTATCGGCTCGGTGCTACTGGAAAACACCAGCGGATTCAGCCTAAGAAAACGGGCTAAGTGATCAACAGGTGGTGGTGGTGGTGGGTTGTGTTGTTGTTCCCCTGATTCTGATTCTGGACTAGCAACTGCATCAATGTATTCTGCTGCTGGATCAACTGGGTGAGCTCCGGTGGAAAGGTAAATCCGGGGTCACGTCTCGGAGGCATCTGAGGGTTTAGAAAAGATGAGAGTTAAGAATAGAGGGGGTCTAAAGAGAAAACACTACCCATATGCATGATGAGGACATCAATACCATTGTTACACCCACAGCCCCTACTGCTACATATACGGGACCAATTACTAGAGCTCGCGCACGCCAATTAAATTATCAGGTACTTTCGTTTCTTGGTAATGATTCTAATGTTCATGAGAATATGATGCTGCCTAAATTGGATACATTTGTTTTGCTTACAAATGAAGGGCCTAGCTTGGAGAAGGATGAACATTGAAGCAAGAACAAGCATGGAGATGATGCCATGCGCAAGGGGAACAAGAACGGAGTTACAAGTGATGATTTCAGGACTTTGAAGCCACCATAATGGATGCATGAAGCCTTGGACGAAATATACAAGATGCCACTTCATAAATTTCGTCCCGAGGCTATTATAGGTGCTGCGTCACTTTTTTATTGGGCCAGGCCCATGTAATTTCGAAATACATAAGTATAGGCTATTTTTAGAGTCCGTATGTGTGGGGAAACAAGAGATAGGGTTGATTTCGGACCCCTCCACCAAGGGCCACGAAATTCCCCTCTCTTCCTCCATATATACAGCCCTTAGGGCACCGTTTAGATTTTGGGTTTTGTTTAGATTAAAGTTCGTGATGAGGACATGACTACCTTGGATACAACCACAAATATTGCATACATGCATATTTGTCAGGTGATTTCTAGTGCAAACTATTCAATAATCTATTTATGTTATCCAGAACAAAAATACTTCACACACTTTCGTGTTTTGTCTAATTGCAGGTGTATGGGATATTTGTACAATTCACATATGAAGATAAAGGAGAAAGAGATGTTTAAGTGCTGTTCAAAAAGTTCTCTCACGTCACTTTTGGGCCAAGAGAAGATAGAGTCCAAGTCTCTCACGTTCTGGATTCAGATTCGGACTGCACAGACATACCTGTCTCAAAACGCCAACAACTTTTTCATACGGACTCCGAATTGGGTGATTCTTTTTTTGTTGAATTCTAGATTTTGTGCTCTTTCCAGCCCAAGTGGATTCACCTTCAAATTCATCCGGAGCGTTGAGATATAGACGAAACAATCAGACGCTGCAGCAGAATCCGAGTCAAACAACAAGTCCAAAGGTGTTGCATCACCTCCACTTGGGCCCATTGGCCTTGTACGACCTAGGGTTAGTTTTAGGCTGCCTTGAGACGTCCTCCCACCTCCTAGGCCGCCACCCCTTGATCCTATATAAGTAGATCCATCTAGTAGCTTTTCGCTTGGGATTTGTTTAGTTAAAAGTTAGCCATTGCAACTTCGTGTACTTCGTTTGTGTCCAACGACCAGACCAAGACCGCTTACGGATCCCCACCTTTATCAATACTTCATATATATACTCGCAATATTCAGATTGCTTTTATTAAATTCTTACTTGTTCTTCGATTGCTTGCAGGAATAGACCTTCGTGGTCAGGTTGATTGTGCTTCGGTGTGGTCAATAACCTTTCGGAGTTGGTTTAGCGATTGCTAAGGCGCAACGTCGTGCACGTTTGTAGTCGGATCGTCAAAGTCGTCTCCACCAAATCGATAGTTATCATCTCATCGAAAGCTCGGGACACCCTGCCTCTATCAAGTGGTATCAGTTTTCAGCTTGCTCGGTGAGAATTTCCAGTTTTCCTAGATTAGATTTATTTTCTTACCTATTGTCCAAGAAAAAGCCACAAAAAAAAGTAAGATCTATTCATCCTTTGTCCAAGCCAGTCTGAGCCTTTGCAATTTTCTTTTCATTGTATGCATTATTGAATTATCGGTTGCATCGTCGTGTCGACTTGCTGGTCTTAGTGTCTAGTTCGTTTAGAGTTTCGAGTTCTTTTCACATTAGTCACGCCGCCGCTGCATCGTTAGCCCTTCCGTTGTCCACCATCCATCCATTAGTTTCCACCACGTGCTATCCACCGTTCATTGTCATAATCATAGTTGAGATCATTCACATCTTCACTTGATCCAATCTGCATCTTATCTAGTTTGTTTGGAACGAGAGAGAGAAAAAAAGGAGAAAAAAAAGGCGGAGAAAAAAAAAGAGAAAAAAAAAGTAAAAAAAAAAGTCGGAGAAAAAAAAAGGAAAAAAAGTGTGAGGAAAAAAAAGAGAGAAGAAAAAAAACAAAATTCGGATCTATCTAGACTCAATCTCGTAGTTGAATTCGGACTGGAATCTGTTTTGTGCACTGTTTAGTAAAACAGGCATAACTTCCTCATACGAAGTCCGTTTTGGCTCCATAAGTACTCAAATTAAAGCTAGCGACTAGACGCATCTGAACAGTTACAAAAGCTAGTTCAATATTTGGCGCCTCAAAATCAGCTTCTAAATAGGTCTTTTTGCCCTCCAAAGTTCGCGCATACAGTTTGTTCCAATTTTTCAGGCCAGTTTTAAAATTCTTTGACTCCTCATATCAATTCAGAATTGAGTGATTCTTTTTGCATTGGAAAGCTTGAGTTAGTAGCAAACTTTTCAAGAGGAAAGTTGGAGAGAGAGTTGTTATATATCCTACTTGGCAGTTGTTATTCATCATTATCTTTACTGCCGTTGTGATTTTCACTTATATCTTGCTGTCCAGAGCTACTTATCCTTCATTGATACTAGTTGTGCTATGCTGTGACCTCATTAGTGTTCTAGGCTCGCGTCTCTAGTCCGGTCTAGCCTAGGACCAGCATAGTACCGTCGTTGAGCGTTTATTCAACATTGCATCTTTGAATTGATTATTGCTAATCTTTTGCTACCATATATAGCCAACCCAGCTCCACATATTTCTACACCGTGTATACGTACGTTCCCCTGGCAATCGCTTTACACAATCTTCGGAGTTATTTGACACCGCTGGTTGCCTGTCACCACCTGTCGCATGGTAAGAACTTGTAAGATATTGATATTTGCTTTACTGTGAGCACGTTACAACCACATCCTAGTTGTTCATAGGAACATTATTCTTGAATTTTGTTTCTTGTTTCTACTAATCATGACAGGTTCCGGAGAAAGAAGTTCTTGGACGACGAACACATCTTCACCATCACGAGAGTTGGGACAACACACACAAGCACATGGTCAGGTTATCTCTTTACCATCATTTGAGGGTAGATTTAATCCTGTTATTTATCTAGCTTGGGAGCTTGAAGTAGAACAAATTTTTAGTTACCATGACTATTCTGAACTTGAGCAAGTACGAGCTGCCACTAAAGCATTTACTGGTTTTGCTTCTGTTTGGTGGAGTGTGCATTGTAAGAAAAACATTGATAACCAACCCACAACTTGGAAAGATTTGAAACATGTAATGAGACAACAATTTTTCCCTCCTTACTATCGTCGTGAATTGCTTTGTAAATTTGAACAATTTAAACAAGGCAATAACACTGTTCATGCTTACTACCAAGAGTTCAAATCTTATATGCATCATTGTGACATAGAAGAATCTGAGGATGATACAATGAATAGATTTTTTGGTGGTTTGAACCATGATATTCAGGCAAGATTTCAGTATATTCCTCGTTGCATTACTGGTATGTATGTTCGTGCTTGTACCTTTGAGAGACAGTTACAGGAGGATGCATTGGGTGACTACAACAACTACTATTCCAATTCATGCTCACTGCCATCGGTTGATTCCTCCACCGTTGCACCTACTAGAGCAGCCACACCTCAGATTGTGAGTGCGACATCATCTCAAGTGTATGGTACATCGTCATTGTCCATACCGACATCAGCTACGTCTTTGCGACAAGATAACAGTAAAGGTATTGATGATATAACTTCACATGAGAATGATGCATCACTAATTAACTTAAATACATCATGTGTTGAGTTACCTGTTGATTTGAGCACGCCACCTATTTTAGAGAATCATGTTACTATCATGAATGCATCATGTGATCAAACAACTGAAATACCAACAATTTTGAGTGCACCCATTGAATTAATTATTGATGCAAAAGAACCAATGTTTAATCATTTTGATATGACCTCTAATCTTGGTGATGATTCTGTGTCCAATGACTTACTGCATGTTTGCTTATTTAAGCATGTTGTAGCATGTAAATTTGATGCAAGTAAGGTTTATTCACCAATGTTGGGATGGTTTAATGATGAATATTGTCAATCTTTTGATAGGAATAAGAGCTTCACTTATATGTGCAAACCGAGTTGCAATATTTTCATGCCTTCTATTTATGATAATATTTTGACTTTATATTTTATGATTTATGAAAGTTACTCATGTATACATGTGTCATATGTGCAAAAATCAAGGGAAGTAAAAATGGATGACATATACATATACAACATGTATACATTGTCTCTTTTGTTAGCCACATTTCAGATTAAGCAACGCCGAGGACGGCTTTGTTTTCAAAAAGGGGAGGATGATGAGGACATGACTACCTTGGATACGACCAAAATATTGCATACATGCATATTTGTCAGGTGATTTCTAGTGCAAACTATTCAATAATCTATTTATGTTATCCAGAACAAAAATACTTCACACACTTTTATGTTTTGTCTAATTGCAGGTGTATGGGATATTTGTACAATTCACATATGAAGATAAGGGAGAAATAGATGTTTAAGTGCTGTTGAGAAAGTTCTCTCACGTCACTTTTGGGCCAAGAGAAGATAGAGTCCAAGTCTCTCACGTTCTAGATTCAGATTCGGACTGCACATACATACCTGTCTCAAAACGCCAACAACTTTTTCATATGGACTCCGAATTGGGTGATTCTTTTTTTGTTGAATTCTAGATTTTGTGCTCTTTCCAGCCCAATTGGATTCACCTTCAAATTCATCCGGAGAGTTGAGATATAGACGAAACAATCAGACGCTGCAGCAGAATCCGAGTCAAACAACAAGTCCAAAGGTGTTGCATCACCTCCACTTAGGCCCATTGGCCTTGTACGACCTAGGGTTAGTTTTAGGCTGCCTTGGGACGTCCTTCCACATCCTAGGCCGCCACCCCTTGATCCTATATAAGTAGATCCATCTAGTAGCTTTTCGCTTGGGATTTGTTTAGTTAAAAGTTAGCCATTGCAACTTCGTGTACTTCGTTTGTGTCCAACGACCAGACCAAGACCGCTTACGGATCCCCATCTTTATCAATACTTCATATATATACTCGCAATATTCAGATTGCTTTTATTAAATTCTTGCTTGTTCTTCGATTGCTTGCAGGAATAGACCTTCGTGGTCAGGTTGATTGTGCTTCGGCGTGGTCAATAACCTTTCGGAGTTGGTTTAGCGATTGCTAAGGCGCAACGTCGTGCACGTTTGTAGTCGGATCGTCAAAGTCGTCTCCACCAAATCGATAGTTATCATCTCATCGAAAGATCGGGACACCCCGCCTCTATCAGTTCGCCATAGCTGCAACTTCGCGTACTTTGTTTGTGTTCAACGACCAGACAAAGGCGTCACAGAACCCCACCTTGATCAATAAAGCTTTCATCTTATATTCGCAATATCCAGATTGCAATCTCAGTTTCTTGCTTGTTCTTCGTTTGCTTGCAGGAAATAGACCCTCGTGGTCAGGTTGATCGTGCTCCGGCGTGGTCAATAACCTCTCGGAGTTGGTTTAGTGATTGCTAAGGCGCGACGTTCTCGCACGTTCGTAGTCGGATCGTCAAAGTCGACTGCCACCAAAGCGATATCCATCATCTCATCGAAAGACGGGACACCTTTGCCTCTATCAATGCACATGAGGCAAAAGCAAACAATTCACTTCATTCAATCAAACAAGGGCATACAATCGATCTAACTATCGCAAAAGTGCTCGGACTACTGTATTTACATGGTGGACTACTACTACTGATGAGGTGGTCTACTAGAAATATTCTTCGGTTGCAGACTCCATGATATCTGCTCCGGCTTCATCAACATAGTCATCATCGCTATCATCTGGATCCGAGTCGGTGTCGTCGATGATGATGTAGTCTTCCGGGCTAATCTCCTTGGGTTCTTTGTCTTCATCTACTAGTGTAGGGCCTCCCATAAATATTGCTAGCTTCATTGTTAGGTTGGCATTCTTATCCACTAGTACTTCTATTTCCTCTTCATAATATTCACATGTAGCCTTGAGTTCTTGCTCCAGTTCCTTGATTCTTGTCTTAGCCTTCTTCAGATCTATCATGTCGACACACATCTGATTCTCCTGTCGTCGAATGTGTTGGTTTAATTCCTGGATAAGTGCTGCAATTGATCTATCCTTTCTGGTGCTGATCATCTCCCAGTGCTCATCTCTGCGCCCACAAATCTAGTAGATAGTATCCTTGAGATCATTGCGGTAGACTTCTCCAATGCGTCCCATGGTGATGTGTGCTGCCATGCTCCTTCCTAGACTCCAAGTTGGTGCATCAAATGAAAACTCTATGGGCTCAGTGACTGGCATGAACGTCCTTCCTGGAACTTGAACTTGAATCATCCAGCGCTCTTCTTCAGGTAAAGTGGCATTGTAGGTTCCGGTGAAGCTTGGTACTCCTATGTTCAGGTGTCTAGTGACTTCCTCCAAGTGATGTCCAAAACGTGTATCATCATCCGGTTGCGTGAACTTGTTCTGATAGAGGCAAAAGTGTCCCGTCTTTCGATGAGATGGTGGATTTCGCTTTGGTGGAAGTCGACTTTGACGATCCGACTACGAACGTGCGAGGACGTCGCACCTTAGCAATCGCTAAACCAACTCCGAGAGGTTATTGACCACGCCGGAGCACGATCAACCTGACCACGAGGGTCTGTTTCCTGCGAGCAAACGAAGAACAAGCAAGAAACTAAGATTGCAATCTGGATATTGCGAATATAAGATGAAAGCTTTATTGATCAAGGTGGGGTTCTGTGACGCCTTTGTCTGGTCGTTGAACACAAACGAAGTACGCGAAGTTGCAGCTATGGCGAACTTTTAATCTAAACAAAACCCCCAAAGTCTAAACGATGCCCTAAGGGCTGTATATATGGAGGAAGAGGGGGGAATTTTGTGGCCCTTGGTGGAGGAGTCCGAAATCAACCCTATCTCTTGTTTCCCCACACATACGGACTCAAAAAATAGCCTATACTTATGTATTTCGAAATTACATGGGCCTGGCCCAATAATAAGGTGACGCAGCACCTAAAATAGCCTCGGGACGAAATTTATGAAGTGGCATCTTGTATATTTCGTCCAAGGCTTCATGCACCCATTATGGTGGCTTCAAAGTCCTGAAATCATCACTTGTAACTCCATTCTTGTTCCCCTTGCGCATGCCATCATCTCCATGCTTGTTCTTGCTCCAATGTTCATCCTTCTCCAAGCTAGGCCCTTCATTTGTAAGCAAAACAAATGTATCCAATTTAGGCAGCATCATATTCTCATGAACATTAGAATCATTACCAAGAAACGAAAGTACCTGGTAATTTAGTTGGCGTGCACGAGCTCTAGTAATTGGTCCAGTATGTATAGCAGCAGGGGCTGTGGGTGTAACAATTGTATTGATGTCCTCATTATCCTCCCCTTCTTGAAATGAAGTCGTCCTCGACGGAAGTTCATCTTCCTCACCCAAATAAGGCTTCAAATCTGCAATGTTAAAAGTGGGACTAACCCCAAAATCTGCAGGCAGCTCAAGTTTATATGCATTATCATTTATTTTCTCTAACACCTTAAAGGGACCATCAGCATGTGGCATTAGCTTTGATGAGGACATCAATACAATTGTTACACCCACAGCCCCTGCTGCTATACATACTGGACCAATTACTAGAGCTCGTGGACGCCAACTAAATTACCAGGTACTTTCGTTTCTTGGTAATGATTCTAATGTTCATGAGAATATGATGCTGCCTAAATTGGATACATTTGTTTTGCTTACAAATGAAGGGCCTAGCTTGGAGAAGGATGAACATTGGAGCAAGAACAAGCATGGAGATGATGGCATGCGCAAGGGGAACAAGAACGGAGTTACAAGTGATGATTTCAGGACTTTGAAGCCACCATAATGGGTGCATGAAGCCTTGGACGAAATATACAAGATGCCACTTCATAAATTTCGTCCCGAGGCTATTTTAGGTGCTGCGTCACCTTATTATTGGGCCAGGCCCATGTAATTTCGAAATACATAAGTATAGGCTATTTTTAGAGTCCGTATGTGTGGGGAAACAAGAGATAGGGTTGATTTCGGACCCCTCCACCAAGGGCCACGAAATTCCCCCCTCTTCCTCCATATATACAGCCCTTAGGGCATCGTTTAGACTTTGGGGTTTTGTTTAGATTAAAAGTTCGCCATAGCTGCAACTTCGCGCACTTCGTTTGTGTTCAACGACCAGACAAAGGCGTCACAGAACCCCACCTTGATCAATAAAGCTTTCATCTTATATTCGCAATATCCAGATTGCAATCTCAGTTTCTTGCTTGTTCTTCGTTTGCTCGCAGGAAACAGACCCTCGTGGTCAGGTTGATCGTTCTCCGGCGTGGTCAATAACCTCTCGGAGTTGGTTTAGCGATTGCTAAGGCGCGACGTCCTCGCACGTTCGTAGTCGGATCGTCAAAGTCGACTTCCACCAAAGCGAAATCCACCATCTCATCGAAAGACGGGACAGCTTAGCCTCTATCAAGTGGTATCAGATTTCCAGGTTGCTCGGTGAGATTTTACAGTTTTTCGTAGTTTAGATCGAGTCTGTTCTTCATACCTACAGTCCACGAAAAAGCCACAAAAAAACAATTAGGGTTAGTTCATCATATCCGAACCAATCTGAGCCTTTGCATAATCTTTTTAGGGTTTTGCTTTGTTGAATTTGCGGTTGCATCGTCGTGTCTAGTTGCTGGTCTTAGAGTCTAGTCTTTTAGAGTTTCGAGTTCTGGTCATAAGTTGTCACGCCGCCGCCGCACCATCATCATCACCCCTGCCATCTACCACCACCGCTTATCCGCCACCGCTTCGAATCCGTATCCATATACCACCACAGCTGTCATATACCACCACCGCTGCCATCTACCACCATATATCCACCACCAATCCGAGTTCTTGTCATATTAGGTTTGTTTTCGAGATCCATCTAGATTCCGATTCGTGTTTCCTTGCCGGAGTCGGGTAGCCACGCTCCGTTTAGGCCCAAAATTTTTCGAAAACGCATTTTTCGAAAAAATTTCTGGCTATCCTATTTTTAGGTGTTTCTGAGTGTTTTGAGACAGGTGCCATTATAGGAAGTTTTTTTTGACCCGTTTCCAGTTTTTGGGTCCGGGCAGTCAAAAAAAAAATTGGTCGAAAAAATTTCGTGCCCATCCTGTCAGTTTGAGCTAAGAAGAGTTTTGAGACACTCGCCATTATAGTGATTTTTCGCAAAAAAAAAGTGTGAAAAAAAAGGGCAAAAAAAAGAGCGAAAAAAAATTCCAGAGTGTGCTTTTCCCTTGTTTACGTGTCGCGCCGTGATTTTGTTAGTGTTCTAGGCTCGCGTCTCTAGCACAGTCTAGCCTAGGACCAGCACAGTACCGTCGTTGAGCGTTTATTCAACTTTGCATCTCTGAATTGATTATTGCTGACCCTTTTTGCTACCATATTATAAGCCTTCCCAGCTCCACATACATCTACGTCGTGCGTTTGACTCTCCCTGGTAATCGCTCTATCCAAGCTTTGAGAGTTTTTGACTACAACGGTTGCCGATCACCGCCTGCTGCTGGGTAAGAACTGGTAAGAATTTGAGATTTGCTTGACGGATTTGTGACACCCACCACCACCACTTGTTCGTAGTCTGTAGGATCATATTCTTGTGTGTTTCTATTG
Source organism: Triticum aestivum (assembly GCF_018294505.1). Classification (NCBI taxonomy): domain Eukaryota; kingdom Viridiplantae; phylum Streptophyta; class Magnoliopsida; order Poales; family Poaceae; genus Triticum; species Triticum aestivum. Next base: position 251,048,308 of record NC_057806.1, on the reverse strand, counting down.
CTGCTAACCATGCCAGGATCACAAGCCGACGAGATTGACTGGGACAATTTATCGAACAAGGAGCTTCATGATAAGTTTCAGCAAATGATGACTGAACAGGTGCAAGATGTGCTGAACAATTTTGAAGAGGCCATGGAGAAGATCACTAGACTTGAGAAGACGTTCGAAACAAAGCTCGATAACAAGTTTAATGAATTGCTCGCGCGTCTTCCACCACCACCACCCGCTGCACCTAACGTACCTCTCCAACAACAACAACAACGACTACCTCCACGTCGCGAAGCAGACCTCCGCCGAGCAAGCCGTGTTCCTCTTGCGTTTGGCCAAACTGTTGGTGCTGCTGTTGATACTTCTGTGGCTCCTGCTGCTGATGCCGAGGAGGATGATTATGTGGGAGATTATGAGGATGAGGTTGATCAAAATCAACACTACGTGCAGCCACCTGTACCACCACCAGCAGGTCGACCTCAGGTATATATTCGTAATGGTAGGCCTGCACCACCACCTCAGGTACGAGATGATGTCCATATTCCTAAACTGAAATTGAATATTCCACCATTTGAGGGTAGATATGTTCCTGATATATATCTTACTTGGGAGTTAGAAACTGAACAATGATTTACATGTTTACAATATCCTGAGGAGAGACGAGTTGCTGCTGCCGTTTGTGCTTTCACTAGTTTTGCATGTGTATGGTGGTCTGAACATTGTAGATTATATCCTATTCCAACTACTTGGGCTGCTTTGAAAACTGCTATGCGTACGCGTTGGGTTCCACCATATTATCAACGTGAATTGCTTCAAAAATTGCAGTGTTTAAGACAAGGGAAAAATTCTGTAGAAGAATATTATCAGGAATTACAAACTGGCATGATTAGATGTGGTATTGTTGACGAGAATGAAGCTATGCTTGCACGTTTTCTGGGTGGATTAAATAGAGAGATTCAGACCATTCTAGACTATAAGGAGTATACTAATATCACTCGTTTATTCCATCTTGCTTGTAAAGCTGAACGTGAAGTGCAGGATCGACAAGCATTGGGGCGAACTAACTTTTCTGCAGGCCGACCTTCATCATGGACACCACGTGCATCTTCTACTTCAACTGCACCAGCACCTCCATCCGGTGCCACCTCCAGCCGTGATACAAGAAAACAGGCACAACCACCATTATCTGCCAAGAGCGCACCTGCGGGGCCTGCACAACGTTCTTCTTCTTCCATGGCATCAACAGGGCACACAAGTGATATTATTTGTCGTCGTTGTAAGGGAGGAGGTCATTATGCGAGAGAATGCAAATCTCCGCGTGTGATGATTGCTACCGCGGATGGTGGATATGAGTCCGCTAGTGACTATGATGAGGAGACTTTGGCTCTTATTACACGTGAAGAACATGGTGGAGATGATTCTGATCATGAGACGCAATACATGGCTCCTGAAGACGCTGACAGGTATGAATGTTTAGTTGCTCAATGTGTTTTGAGTGTGCAGGTCACACGAGCTGAGCAAAATCAGAGGCACAATTTGTTCCATACCAAGGGAGTTGTGAAGGAACGTTCTGTGCGCGTCATCATAGACGGAGGGAGCTGCAACAACTTGGCTAGCATGGAGATGGTGGAGAAGCTTTCTCTCACCACAAGACCACATCCACATCCTTACTACATCCAATGGTTCAACAACAACGGCAAGGTTAAGGTAACACGTACTGTTCGTGTGCATTTTAGTATCTCTACATATGCTGATTATGTTGATTGTGATGTGGTACCTATGCAAGCATGTTCCTTATTACTTGGTAGACCATGGCAATTTGATAAAAATTCTGTACACCATGGTAGAAACAATCACTATACTCTTGTTCATAAGGATAAAAATATTACTTTGCTTCCTATGACTCCTGATTCCATTTTGAAAGATGATATTAATAGAGCTAATAAAGCAAAACAGGAGACGAATAAGAGTGAAAATCAGATTGTGGCAAAAGAATTTGAGCAACAAATGAAGCCTAATAATAAACCATCTAGTGTTGCTTCTGAAATTAAATTGAAAAGTGCATGTTTATTTGCCACCAAATCTGATATTGATGAGCTAGATTTCAGCAAATTTGTTTGCTATGCTTTTGTGTGCAAAGAGGCATTATTTTCATTCGAGGACGTGCCTTCCTCTTTGCCTCCTGCTGTCACTAACATTTTGCAGGAGTTCGCTGACATCTTTCCACAAGACGTGCCACCGGGATTACCGCCTATTCGAGGGATTGAGCATCAAATTGACTTAATTCCCGGTGCTTCACTGCCAAACCATGCACCATACCGTACCAATCCAGAGGAGACGAAGGAGATTATGCGTCAAGTACAAGAGCTTCTCGACAAAGGTTATATACGCGAATCCCTTAGTCCTTGTGCTGTTCCTATTATTCTAGTGCCGAAAAAGGATGGTACATCACGTATGTGTGTTGATTGTAGAGGCATTAATAATATTACTATTCGTTATCGTCATCCTATTCCTAGGCTAGATGATATGCTTGATGAATTGAGTGGCTCTACAATATTCTCCAAAGTTGATTTGCGTAGTGGATACCATCAAATTCGTATGAAATTGGGAGATGAATGGAAAACAGCATTTAAAACTAAGTTTGGATTATATGAGTGGTTAGTCATGCCTTTTGGGTTAACTAATGCGCCTAGTACTTTCATGAGACTAATGAACGAAGTTTTACGTGCTTTCATTGGACGATTTGTGGTAGTCTATTTTGATGATATACTGATTTATAGCAGATCTTTGGAAGAACATTTGGAACATTTACATGCTGTTTTTATTGCTCTACGTGATGCACGTTTGTTTGGTAACCTTGGGAAGTGCACCTTTTGCACCGACCGAGTATCTTTTCTTGGCTATGTTGTTACTCCATAGGGAATTGAAGTTGACAAAGCCAAGATTGAAGCTATTGAGAGTTGGCCGCAGCCCAAAACGGTCACACAAGTGAGGAGTTTTCTTGGCCTCGCTGGATTCTATAGGCGTTTTGTGAGAGATTTCAGCACCATTGCTGCACCTCTCAACGAGCTTACAGAGAAGGATGTGCCTTTTTTTTGGGGTACCGCACAGGAAGAAGCCTTCACGGTATTGAAAGATAAGTTGACACATGCTCCTTTACTCCAACTTCCTGATTTTAATAAGACTTTTGAACTTGAATGTGATGCTAGTGGAATTGGATTAGGAGGTGTGTTATTACAAGATGGCAAACCTGTTGCATACTTTTCTGAAAAATTGAGTGGGCCTAGTCTGAATTATTCTACTTATGATAAAGAATTATATGCTCTTGTTCGGACTTTAGAAACATGGCAACATTATTTATGGCCCAAAGAATTTGTTATACATTCTGATCATGCTAAATGGGTTGAATTCATTGAGACTTTCCCTTATGTCATTAAACACAAGAAGGGAAAAGAAAATGTTATTGCTGATGCATTGTCTCGTCGCTATACTATGCTTTCACAACTTGACTTCAAAATATTTGGTTTGGAGACCATCAAAGATCAATATGTGCATGATGCTGATTTTAAAGATGTAATGCAGAATTGCAAAGAAGGAAGAATGTGGAACAAGTTTGTCGTTAACGATGGATTTGTGTTTCGTGCTAACAAGCTATGCATTCCAGCTAGCTCCGTTCGTCTTTTGTTGTTGCAGGAGGCGCATGGAGGAGGATTAATGGGACACTTTGGCGTGAAGAAGACGGAGGACGTACTTGCTACACATTTCTTTTGGCCAAAGATGAGACGGGATGTTGAGCGTTTTATTGCTCGATGCACTACATGTCAAAAAGCTAAGTCACGACTCAATCCTCATGGTTTATATATGCCTTTGCCTGTACCTAGTGTTCCTTGGGAGGATATATCTATGGACTTTGTTTTAGGTTTACCTCGAACAAAGAAGGGGCGGGATAGCATATTTGTTGTCGTGGATAGATTCTCGAAAATGGCACACTTTATACCATGTCATAAAAGCGATGATGCTGTTAATGTTGCTGATTTGTTCTTTCGTGAAATTATTCGCTTGCATGGTGTGCCAAATACTATTATTTCAGATCGTGATACTAAATTTCTTAGCCACTTTTGGAGATGTTTATGGGCTAAGTTGGGGACTAAACTGCTTTTTAGTACTACTTGTCACCCCCAAACTGATGGACAAACTGAAGTAGTCAATAGAACGTTGTCTACTATGCTTAGGGCTGTTTTGAAGAATAATAAGAAAATGTGGGAGGAATGCTTGCCTCATATTGAATTTGCTTATAATCGTTCATTGCATTCTACTACTAAGATGTGCCCTTTTGAAGTTGTGTATGGTTTCCTACCTCGTGCACCTATTGATTTGTTGCCTCTTCCATCTTCGGAGAAGGTTAATTTTGATGCTAAACAACGTGCTGAATTGATTTTAAAAATGCATGAGTTAACTAAGGAAAACATTGAGCGTATGAATGCTAAATATAAACTTGCTGGAGATAAGGGTAGAAAACATGTTGTGTTTGCACCTGGAGATCTTGTTTGGTTACATTTCCGTAAGGATAGATTTCCTGATTTGCGCAAATCAAAGCTAATGCCACGTGCTGATGGTCCCTTTAAGGTGTTAGAGAAAATAAATGATAATGCATATAAACTTGAGCTGCCTGCAGATTTTGGGGTTAGTCCCACTTTTAACATTGCAGATTTGAAGCCTTATTTGGGTGAGCAAGATGAACTTCCGTCGAGGACGACTTCATTTCAAGAAGGGGAGGATGATGAGGACATCAATACAATTGTTACACCCACAGCCCCTACTGCTATACATACTGGACCAATTACTAGAGCTCGTGCACGCCAACTAAATTACCAGGTACTTTCGTTTCTTGGTAATGATTCTAATGTTCATGAGAATATGATGCTGCCTAAATTGGATACATTTGTTTTGCTTACAAATGAAGGGCCTAGCTTGGAGAAGGATGAACATTGGAGCAAGAACAAGCATGGAGATGATGGCATGCGCAAGGGGAACAAGAACGGAGTTACAAGTGATGATTTCAGGACTTTGAAGCCACCATAATGGGTGCATGAAGCCTTGGACGAAATATACAAGATGCCACTTCATAAATTTCGTCCCGAGGCTATTTTATGTGCTGCGTCACCTTATTATTGGGCCAGGCCCATGTAATTTCGAAATACATAAGTATAGGCTATTTTTAGAGTCCGTATGTGTGGGGAAACAAGAGATAGGGTTGATTTCGGACCCCTCCACCAAGGGCCACGAAATTCCCCCCTCTTCCTCCATATATACAGCCCTTAGGGCATCGTTTAGACTTTGGGTTTTGTTTAGATTAAAAGTTCGCCATAGCTGCAACTTCGCGTACTTCGTTTGTGTTCAACGACCAGACAAAGGCGTCACAGAACCCCACCTTGATCAATAAAGCTTTCATCTTATATTCGCAATATCCAGATTGCAATCTCAGTTTCTGATGAGGACATCAATACAATTGTTACACCCACAGCCCCTGCTGCTATACATACTGGACCAATTACTAGAGCTCGTGCACGCCAACTAAATTACCAGGTACTTTCGTTTCTTGTAATGATTCTAATGTTCATGAGAATATGATGCTGCCTAAATTGGATACATTTGTTTTGCTTACAAATGAAGGGCCTAGCTTGGAGAAGGATGAACATTGGAGCAAGAACAAGCATGGAGATGATGGCATGCGCAAGGGGAACAAGAACGGAGTTACAAGTGATGATTTCAGGACTTTGAAGCCACCATAATGGGTGCATGAAGCCTTGGACGAAATATACAAGATGCCACTTCATAAATTTCGTCCCGAGGCTATTTTAGGTGCTGCGTCACCTTATTTTTGGGCCAGGCCCATGTAATTTCGAAATACATAAGTATAGGCTATTTTTAGAGTCCGTATGTGTGGGGAAACAAGAGATAGGGTTGATTTCGGACCCCTCCACCAAGGGCCACGAAATTCCCCCCTCTTCCTCCATATATACAGCCCTTAGGGCATCGTTTAGACTTTGGGTTTTGTTTAGATTAAAAGTTCGACATAGCTGCAACTTCGCGTACTTCGTTTGTGTTCAACGACCAGACAAAGGCGTCACAGAACCCCACCTTGATCAATAAAGCTTTCATCTTATATTCGCAATATCCAGATTGCACTCTTAGTTTCTTGCTTGTTCTTCGTTTGCTCGCAGGAAACAGACCCTCGTGGTCAGGTTGATCGTGCTCCGGCGTGGTCAATAACCTCTCGGAGTTGGTTTAGCGATTGCTAAGGTGCGACGTCCTCACACGTTCGTAGTCGGATCGTCAAAGTCGACTTCCACCAAAGCGATATCCATCATCTCATCGAAAGACGGGACACCTTTGCCTCTATCAAGTGGTATCAGATTTCCAGGTTGCTCGGTGAGATTTTACAGTTTTTCGTAGTTTAGATCGAGTCTGTTCTTCATACCTACAGTGATAGAGGCAAAGGTGTCCCGTCTTTTGATGAGATGGTGGATTTCGCTTTGGTGGAAGTCGACTTTGACGATCCGACTACGAACGTGCGAGGACGTCGCGCCTTAGCAATCGCTAAACCAACTCCGAGAGGTTATTGACCACGCCGGAGCACGATCAACCTGACCACGAGGGTCTGTTTCCTGCAAGCAAACGAAGAACAAGCAAGAAACTAAGATTGCAATCTGGATATTGCGAATATAAGATGAAAGCTTTATTGATCAAGGTGGGGTTCTGTGACGCCTTTGTCTGGTCGTTGAACACAAACGAAGTACGCGAAGTTGCAGCTATGGCGAACTTTAATCTAAACAAAACCCAAAGTCTAAACGATGCCCTAAGGGCTGTATATATGGAGGAAGAGGGGGGAATTTCGTGGCCCTTGGTGGAGGGGTCCGAAATCAACCCTATCTCTTGTTTCCCCACACATACGGACTCTAAAAATAGCCTATACTTATGTATTTCGAAATTACATGGGCCTGGCCCAATAATAAGGTGACGCAGCACATAAAATAGCCTCGGGACGAAATTTATGAAGTGGCATCTTGTATATTTCGTCCAAGGCTTCATGCACCCATTATGGTGGCTTCAAAGTCCTGAAATCATCACTTGTAACTCCGTTCTTGTTCCCCTTGCGCATGCCATCATCTCCATGCTTGTTCTTGCTCCAATGTTCATCCTTCTCCAAGCTAGGCCCTTCATTTGTAAGCAAAACAAATGTATCCAATTTAGGCAGCATCATATTCTCATGAACATTAGAATCATTACCAAGAAACGAAAGTACCTGGTAATTTAGTTGGCGTGCACGAGCTCTAGTAATTGGTCCAGTATGTATAGCAGCAGGGGCTGTGGGTGTAACAATTGTATTGATGTCCTCATTATCCTCCCCTTCTTGAAATGAAGTCGTCCTCGACGGAAGTTCATCTTCCTCACCCAAATAAGGCTTCAAATCTGCAATGTTAAAAGTGGGACTAACCCCAAAATCTGCAGGCAGCTCAAGTTTATATGCATTATCATTTATTTTCTCTAACACCTTAAAGGGACCATCAGCATGTGGCATTAGCTTTGATGAGGACATCAATACAATTGTTACACCCACAGCCCCTGCTGCTATACATACTGGACCAATTACTAGAGCTCGTGGACGCCAACTAAATTACCAGGTACTTTCGTTTCTTGGTAATGATTCTAATGTTCATGAGAATATGATGCTGCCTAAATTGGATACATTTGTTTTGCTTACAAATGAAGGGCCTAGCTTGGAGAAGGATGAACATTGGAGCAAGAACAAGCATGGAGATGATGGCATGCGCAAGGGGAACAAGAACGGAGTTACAAGTGATGATTTCAGGACTTTGAAGCCACCATAATGGGTGCATGAAGCCTTGGACGAAATATACAAGATGCCACTTCATAAATTTCGTCCCGAGGCTATTTTAGGTGCTGCGTCACCTTATTATTGGGCCAGGCCCATGTAATTTCGAAATACATAAGTATAGGCTATTTTTAGAGTCCGTATGTGTGGGGAAACAAGAGATAGGGTTGATTTCGGATCCCTCCACCAAGGGCCACGAAATTCCCCCCTCTTCCTCCATATATACAGCCCTTAGGGCATCGTTTAGACTTTGGGTTTTGTTTAGATTAAAAGTTCGCCATAGCTGCAACTTCGCGTACTTCGTTTGTGTTCAATGACCAGACAAAGGCGTCACAGAACCCCACCTTGATCAATAAAGCTTTCATCTTATATTCGCAATATCCAGATTGCAATCTCAGTTTCTTGCTTGTTCTTCGTTTGCTCGCAGGAAACAGACCCTCGTGGTTAGGTTGATCGTGCTCCGGCGTGGTCAATAACCTCTCGGAGTTGGTTTAGCGATTGCTAAGGCGCGATGTCCTCGCACGTTCATAGTCGGATCGTCAAAGTCGACTTCCACCAAAGCGATATCCATCATCTCATCGAAAGACGGGACACCTTTGCCTCTACCAGTCTTCGTTCATCGGTAACTTTACTTGGAGCTATATTTTTATTCACCACATGATATGTGTTTTGCTTGGAGCGTCAATTTATTTTGTTAGGATTTGCTTGTTGTTATTTATAACAATGTTTTGCATCTTTTATTTCAATAAAAGTGGCATTGATAGCCTTTACTATGCCTATGTTACAAGTATACATGTTGCTGTTTGAAAACAGAAAGTTTACCGCTGTTGCAATAATTCCCTAGAAAAGTTAGAATGTGATAAAATGTTGAAACCTTTTGCATATTAAGCTCTGATAAATTTAATACAGTGTGAATTTTCTTTAATAATTTTTGGAGCTAGGGAGTATGGATGTTGCAGCATTCTTTACAGACTATCCTGTTTAGGCAGATTGCTGTTATGTTTGCATTGTTTGCATATGTTTGCTTCTTTAATGATTCTATTTGAGGATAGGACTATTAAATATGCAGAGGCATTTAGTATGAAATTTGAATAATAATTTTAGTGATTTGTTACAGTAGAGTATGATATAAGGTTTTTGCAATGGTTTATACTAACTTATCTCACGAGTCCTTGTTGAGTTTTGTGTGTATGAAGCTTTTGAGATTTAGGGAGACCGTGATATGAGAGGAATTAAGGAGACACAAAAGCTCAAGCTTGGGGATGCCCAAGGCATCCCAAGATAATATTTCAAGAAGTCTCAAGCGTCTAAGCTTGGGGATGCCCCGGTTGGCATCCCACATTTATTTTTCAACAACTATCAGTTAGTATCGGTTGATCCTAAGTTTTTGCTTCTTCACATGATGTTTGCTATTCTTAGATGTCATTTTCATTTTCTTTGCTTGCTGTTTGAATAAAATACCAAGATCTGAAATTATTAAATGTTAAAGAGTCTTCACATAGTTGCATAATTATTCGACTACTCATTGATCTTCACTTATATCTTTCGGAGTAGTTTGTCATTTGCTCTAGTGCTTCACTTATACCTTTTAGAGCATGGTGGTAGTTTTATTTTGAAGAAATAGATGAACTCTCATGCTTCACTTATATTATTTTGAGAGTCTTAAATAGCATGGTAATTTTCTTAAAATCCTAATATGCTAGGTATTCAAGAATAATAAAATTCTCTTATGAGTGTACTGAATACTAAGAGAAGTTTGATGCTTGATGATTGTTTTGAGATATGGAGGTAATAATATCAAAGTCGTGCTAGTTGAGTAGTTGTGAAATTGAGAAATGCTTGTGTTGAAGTTTGCAAGTCGCGTAGCATGCACGTATGGTAAACGTTATGTAACAAATTTGAAACATGAGGTGTTATTTGATTGTCCTCCTTATGAGTGGCGGTCGAAGATGAGCGATGGTCTTTTCCTACCAATCTATCCCCCTAGGAGCATGTGCATAGTGCCGAGGTTTTTGATGACTTGTAGATTTTTGCAATAAGTATGTGAGTTCTTTATGACTAATGTGAGTCCATGGATTATACGCACTCTCACCCTTCCATCCTTGCTAGCCTCTTCGGTACCGTGCATTGCCCTTTCTCACATTGAGAGTTGGTGCAAACTTCGCCGGTGCATCCAAACCCCGTGATATGATACGCTCTGTCACACATAAACCTCCTTATATCTTCCTCAAAACAGCCACCATACCTACCTATTATAGCATTTCCATAGCCATTCCGAGATATATTGCCATACAACTTTCCACCGTTCCGTTTATTATGACACGCATCATCATTGTCATATTGCTTTGCATGATCATGTAGTTGACATCGTATTTGTGGCAAAGCCACCGTTCATAATTTTCCATACGTGTCACTCTTGATTCATCACAATCCCGGTACACCGCCGGAGGCATTCATATAGAGTCATACTTTGTTCTAGTATCGAGTTGTAATCATTGGGTTATAAATAAATAGAAGTGTGATGATCATCATTAATAGAGCATTGTCCCAAATAAAAAAAGGGAAGGCCAAAAAAAGGCCAAATAAAAAAGGCAAAACAACAATAAAAGGGACAATGCTACTATCCTTTTTCCACACTTGTGCTTCAAAGTAGCACCATGTTCTTCATATAGAGAGTCTCTTGAGTTATCACTTTCATATACTAGTGGGAATTTTCATTATAGAACTTGGCTTGTATATTCCAACAATGGGCCTCCTCAAGTGCCCTAGGTCTTCATGAGCAAGCAGGTTGGATGCACACCCACTAGTTTCTTTTGTTGAGCTTTCATACATTTATAGCTCTAGTGCATCCGTTGCATGGCAATCCCTACTCCTTGCATTAACATCAATCGATGGGCATCTCCATAGCCCATTGATTAGCCTCGTTGATGTGAGACTTTCTCCTTTTTGTCCTTCTCCACATAACCCCCCTCATTATATTCTATTCCATCCATAGTGCTATATCCATGGCTCGCGCTCATGTATTGCGTGAAAGTTTATGAGTTTGAGATTACTAAAGTATGAAACAATTGCTTGGCTTGTCATCGGGGTTGTGCATGATGAGAGCATTCTTGTGTGACGAAAATGGAGCATGACTAAACTATATGATTTTGTAGGAATGAATTTTCTTTGGCCATGTTATTTAGAGAAGACATAATTGCTTAGTTAGTATGCTTGAAGTATTATTATTTTTATGTCAATATGAACTTTTGTCTTGAATCTTTCGGATCTGAATATTCATATCACAAGTAAGAAGAATTACATGGAAATTATGCCAACTAGCATTCCACATCAAAAATTATCTTTTTTTATCATTTACCTACTCGAGGACGAGCAGGAATTAAGCTTGCGGATGCTTGATACGTCTCCAACGTATCTATAATTTTTGATTGCTCCATGCTATATTATCTATTGTTTCGGGCAATATTGGGCTTTATTATACACTTCTATATTATCATTGGGACTAACCTATTAACCGGAGGCCCAACCCAGATTTGTTGTTTTATGCCTATTTCAGTGTTTTGAAGAAAAGGAATATCAGACGGAGTCGAAACGGAACGAAATCAACTGGAGAAGTTATTTTTGGAAGGAAACACACCTGATGGACTTGGACCCCACGTCAGAAGATACGGGAGCTGCCCACGAGGGTGGGGGCGCGCCCACCCCCTAGGGCGCTCCCCCTGCCTCGTGGGGCCCCTGTGGCTCCCCTGATGTGCTTCTTCTGCCTATATAACTCCATATACCCTAAATCTTCCAGAACAGAGAATAGATCCGGAGTTCCGCCGCCAGAAGCCTCCCTAGCCACCAAAAACCAATCTAGACCCGTCCCGGCACCCTACCGGAGGGGGCAATCCTTCCCCGGTGGCCATCTTCATCATCCCGGTGCTCTCCATGACGAGGAGGGAGTAGTTCTCCTTCGGGGCTGAGGGTATGTACCAGTAGCTATGTGTTTGATCTCTCTCTCTCTCTCTCGTGTTCTTGATATGATACGATCTTGATGTATCGCGAGCTTTGCTATTATAGTTGGATCCTATGTTTCTCCTTCCCCTCTTCTCTCTTGTAATGAATTGAGTTTCCCCTTTGAAGTAATCTTATCGGATTGTGTCTTTAAAGATTTGAGAACACTTGATGTATGTCTTGCGTGGGATAACTGTGGTGACAATGGGTTATTCTATTGATCCACTTGATGTATGTTTTGGTGATCAACTTGCGGGTTTCGTGACATTGGGAACCTATGCATAGGGGTTGGTACACGTTTTCGTTGTGATTCTCCGGTAGAACTTTGGGGCACTCTTTGAGGTCCTTTGTGTTGGTTGAGTAGATGAATTGAGATTGTGTGATGCATATCGTATAATCATACCCACGGATACTTGAGGTGACATTAGAGTATCTAGGTGACATTAGGGTTTTGGTTGATTTGTATCTTAAGGTGTTATTCTAGTATGAACTCTAGGGCTGTTTGTGACACTTATAGGAATATCCCAATGGATTGATTGGAAAGAATAACTTTGAGGTGGTTTCGTACCCTACCATAATCTCTTCGTTTGTTCTCCGCTATTAGTGACTTTGGAGTGACTCTTTGTTGCATGTTGAGGGATAGTTGTGTGATCCAATTATGTTAGTATTGTTGAGGGAACTTACACTAGTGAAAGTATGAACCCTAGGCCTTATTTCCACACATTGCAATACCGTTTACGCTCACTTTTATCACTTGCTACCTTGATATTTTTATTATTTCAGATTACAAATACTTTATCTACTATCCATATACCACTTGTTTCACCATCTCTTCGCCGAACTAGTGCACCTATACAATTTACCATTGTATTGGGTGTGTTGGGGACACAAGAGACTCTTTGTTATTTGGTTGCAGGGTTGCTTGAGAGAGACCATCTTCATCCTGCGCCTCCTACGAATTGATAAACCTTAGGTCATCCACTTGAGGGAAATTTGCTACTGTCCTACAAACCTCTGCACTTGGAGGCCCAACAACGTCTACAAGAAGAAGGTTGTGTAGTAGACATCACTATCAGAGTCGGCATACTTTGCAAGAGCCGCCATTAGCTCCCCCATGTCATTGTAATGACGCTTGAGCCGGCCAAGCTTCCGCTTGAGTGAAATGAACCGGCAATTTTTCTCCAACATCAGAACCGCTGAACCGATGTTGATATTATCTGAAGAATGCATGATGGTCGAGACCCGGCGCACCCAGCTGGTTGTTGACTCGCCCTCGGCCTGAACACAAGAAACCAAATCCACGACCGACATAGGCTGCTTACACGTGTCTTTGAAATTCTGGATAAACCGGGCCTTCAGCTCCGCCCATGACCCGATGGAGTTAGCCGGCAGCCCCTTCAACCAGGTACGGGCCGTTCCCTCCAGCATCATGGTGAAGTACTTAGCGTACACAGCCTCACTAACATCCAGTATCTCCATAGCCATCTCATAACTCTTCACCCACACCTCAGGGTGTTGATCGGCTGTGTAATTAGGCACCTTACGAGGGCCTTTGAAGTCCTTGGGTAGACTCTCGTTTCGCAGAACCGCCGTTAGAAACGGCACACTGAAAGCCTTGGAAGTTACACCGGCCTCAATTGAAGTTGTCGGGTAAACCGACGTGTGCTGATGAGCCGCCAGCTCGGCCTCCCGACGTGCTCTGCCCTGGTCCACCAAATCCTATGCATTGGCACCATCGCGTGCCGGGTCATGCCCATGAGGTCGGTTACGGTGCTGCTTCGTACTCGAGACTGTAGGTGAGTCAATGTGCCTACTGTAGCTCCGGCTTGGACGAGGGGTTGAATGGATCCGGTCACGCCTATAAGAGTAAGCCTGTTGCTGGACTAAAGTTGTTTGAAGGATCTCCCTAGCCCTTCGGGTTTCAACCGCCACCGAAGTCTCACCCTCAACTGGTAAAGCCGCCAATCGCGTCGCCGCAGCAATCATGTTGTCCAAAGGGGTGAAATAATGACCCGGCGGTGTTACCATGTGTTGAGACGGGGTGTTGTTCATATACGGAGAACTTGTCACACACGGCTGACCCGGCACCCCACCGCCTGGTGCTTCAGTCATCCGATTTACCACCGACGGGTTACTGGCCCCGGCTCTAGAGGTGTTGAAGAGGTCCCTTGACTCATAAATTGAGGGCAGACGACTCCGGTATTTTCTCCTCAAAACTTTGTTCGACGCGGTCTGATCCACCGTGAGCCGGTATGAATCTGCTTGAATCCGCTGTGCTTGGGCACTTAAAACGGCCCGCTCTGCAGCCATCTTGGCGTTTTCTGCTGCTAATTCCGCCTTAGCTTGCGCTATCTCATCATGCAACTTAGCTATCTCTGCCATGTGCTGCTCCTGGTTATCTGGGGTTACCTAAACCTCCATCAAAGTCGCCAGAGCATCCAACAGATCTATTAAGACTTGAGCCGGCGGGCGCGCTGAACCGCCAGCCCCGGCTGCCGTTATCGCTGCTGCACTAGAAGTTATAGCTGTGGCGGCTGTCGAACCAAGAACCGGCTGGGTGCCAACCATGAAGATCGCCACCCTGTTCGGCAGCTCACGGGTATCCGGAATACTGTTGCCATCGGAACAGCCCCCAAGCCGCCCATCATGTAGCTGATACATTGAGTTGGTCTCGCCTGTGGACGACTCATCATCAGAGAAGATGGTCGTCTCACCGCCAGAGACAGAGCCTTCCAACTCAGCCCCATGGGTAAACCCAACGAAGACATGCCTTACGACGGGTTGAGCCCGGGCGGGTCGTGCACGCTGAGCCGTCTCGATGATGTCGGTGCAGATGTCCGGCTCAGGGCCCGGCTCGTCGATCTTGCCGATGAAGACGTGGATTCCGCCGAAGGGGACCCGGTACCCGTACTCAATTGAGTCAGCCTCGAGGGACCAGCCTGCATCGTTTGATGTAGAGCTTGCCGCGGTGACTCTGGTCATCCGGCCCACAACATATCTCTTGAGACCTTCGAAGCTGCCCTTAAGAACTCAAAACCACCGTGCGCGGGCCCCACGTGAGCGTCAACTGTCATGGAAGTGTCGCGGCAGATGTTCTCATAGAAGGACTTAGTTGTGGAGCCATTGCGACGAGGTTAGTTTAAAGGGGTTAAACGGGACAAAGGACACGGAGAGTTTATACTGGTTCGGCCCCTTGCGGTGAAGGTAAAGGCCTACTCCAGTTTGAGGTGGTATTGCTAGGGTTTCGATTACCAGGGAGCAAACACGCTTTGCCTGGCTTTCGATTTGTTGTCTCTTCCCCTAAGCCATGGCCGGGTCGTCCCCTTATATACATGGCTTGACGCCCTGCAGCCTACAAAGTCCCGGCCAGCTCATACAAACGTGTCCGGCTTGGTGACTTATCTTACATGTCTTACAATACAAGTTTACATATACATGGCGGTTTACACTTACGGGCCTTAAGCCGCACCCAGACTTGGGCCTTTTAACAAGCCTATCTATGAACCGCCATCCTTAGTATATTCTTAGGCTTCATTTAGATGAACCGTCATAATGGATGACCCGGCCCCTCCTGGGCTGGTCATATCTGATAGTCATATCTTCAACATTTTTCTATGTAGAATAGGAACTAATCCTTCAAATTTCAAAGAAGAAAAAGTATTAGTCTAGACTCAAATGGAAAAGTTTGTGCATCAAATGACATTTTTTTTCTATAGAAACAGAGATACATGTTATCTCATTTCATATGATTTTTGTATTCTTTTTCTATAAACCAAAGGAGATCTTATACGTTTCTAAATTTCTTCACAGATTTCTTTATAAAACATTAAAATTGCCATTTTGCTAAGTTTTGTTTAAAACATGTTCATAAGGTTCTGGTAGGTGGCATATGTGGCAGTGGCGGTGGCACCCCCACCTTCAAATTCACGGCCACCTCTGGCGCTGGCAAGGCATTGCAGAAAAAGTAGACACCAAGAGAGAAAGAGAGATGGATTTCAAGCACTATTTTACCTCTGTCCGATGCTCTGGCCTTCAGCAGTAAAGCCACACCACCGGCTGCCAAACATTGTCCTGAATGTCTCCTTCTAAATTCTTCTATGCTCTCCCTTTCCCTCGAAAACCATTTAAAAACACATTGTTGAGTAACATAATTGTATTAGAAAACATATGTTAGACTAGGAAATATTATGGCTTACCTTGTATTTTAAGTAGATCATGTACTTCTATATATATGCCCATGAGGCTCAAGCAATACAACGACAATACCATCACCAAATCCCCCCTCTCTCTTCTAACTTGGTATCTATCGCAAGTCGATTCTAAACCCTAGCCGCCGTCGCTTCCGCATCCAAGCGCCGCCCCCGGGGCGGTCGGTCTCCATGACCGTCGTCGGAGGCCGCGCCGCCCGTACCTAGCGTTCGTCCACCGGCCGTGCTGGCCGGCTACTCTACAGAGTTTTTTTTCGAGCCCTTGCTTTGGGTTTTTTTTCGCTCTCTCGCCGGTCGTTTTGATTGGCATTTTTCTTTTTGATTTTTCGATCTAATTTTGATTGGTTTGCATCGCCCGCCGCCGCCTTCGACTCCGTGCGTCTCTACTCCGACCCCGGCGCGACCAGCCGGCCTCTCCTTCGACCCGACGGTCACGCGCGCCGAGGGGGCCCGTCCGGGCCAGCCGTCGTCCGCGCGTCAGTCCGCCCGTTGCCCTGCGCCGGCCGTCACCGCCCTGCTTCGACCGGGACACTTGCATCGCCCCGACCCGGCGGCCTCGCACTATGCGACGACCAATCATAGTCGTCGCTCGCGCGCCGACCCGCCCACCGATCCACATCACCCGCCTTCGCCGCGTCTGCACAGCGGCCCGGCGGTCTACCTCGCCGGCCTCGTTCTCGGCTGCGTCGGGACGGCTACGTCAGGCTCGTCGGCTGCCTCAACTCGGATGTCGCTGCTCCGTTGGTCGCTCGGGCCTCACTGCCCAGGCGCCGGCGCTGCTTTGGCAGCTTGGGTGCTGGTGCTGACAAGCTTGTCCGCGATGTCCCACGGCGTCCGTCGTCGCCGGCTTCATCATGGACTCCGCCGCCACCACGCCTCCACTGAGCGGCGTCCCCGACCTCGCGCGCGATCGGCTTGATCACCTGCTCGCCGCCGCGATTCGCCTCATCTACGTCATGCGACCGACCTGGCCCGTCGGCTATGCGCGCCTCCGCAGGTCCCGTGAAGATCGTCCCCGAGTTCAGCGCGCCTCTCCACCGATCGAGCATCGGGCTGCCACTGCGTCGCCCAGTTGGGCTACAGCGCCGCCACCCCGTGGTTCTCCTCGCGGCTGCATTGACTCGTGCATCGCCGATGCGTCACCCCTTCGGGCCGTATTTCCGCGATACGCGGTCCCCGCCACCGCCCCGAGACCGTCCCCGCGGCTGCACCGACTCGTGCACCGCCGTTGCGTCGCCCCGACCCGCCTGCCGCCGCTGCGTCGCCCCGACCCGCCTGCCGCCGCTGCGTCGCCCCTTCGGGCCGTAGCGCCGCGGCCCGCGGTCAGCTCCGTCGTCACATCGCGTCGACCTCCCGTGGTATGTGCCGCACCGTCTTCCTTGGCGCGGGAACGCCACCGTCCGCGCCGGTCTTCGTCACGCTGTCAGAGTTCTTCGCCTACTTTGAGCACTGCTGCCGCACTTCTAACCTAGCCGCCGCCGCTCTTCTTTGGCCGCCGCCGCCCGTCCACCCCGTTCGTCTTCGTCCAGCACTAGCCCGTCACCAGCGTCGCCGTCATCTACCCTGACCACTTCGTCTACTCCGACCACCGTTGGTGACATCGGCACCGCGCCGATGGACGCCGCAATCGTCATTGAGTTCTTCTCTGCTGGTCCCTCCGACTTCTCCGACATGGCGGACAGCTCGTGCAGGTCCCTCGTCTACGCATGCCCGGTGCTGGCAACACCGATGCATGCCTTCATCCACGACGTGTCCCCGGGCCTGGCAAGCCTGGTCGGCGCTTCGTCAACTTCGTCTTCGTCCGTCTAGCATGCCCGGTGCTGGCAACACCGGTACGTGCCTTCGTCCACGATATGTCCCCGGGCTTGGCAAACCCGCCGCGACGCGTCGTCAGCCACATCTTCTTTCCGGTGCACCACTACTTCGACACCACTGCGCCCATGCTAACTCGGCGCCCCCTTGCGCCTACGGCTCCACGACGACTTCCTCGACACCGGCCTCCCCGACTCGACATCGACCACGGCATTCTTCGCACGGCTACCTCAACCACGGCTCCACCACCCACGCTCTTGGCTACATCGACAAACGACACAAAGGGCTACCGCCTGCTTGAGCAACCTCGTCGGTTTCCACTCCAGCCACGACTCCGCGATGCATCGACCGTTACGACTGTGGGGGGTGTCCGTCGGCTTTCCTTCGGATTCTTCTCCAGTCTCACCGTCTGCGTCGCTACCGTTATGTCTGCGGGGGTGTTGAGTAACGTGATTGTATTAGGAAACATAGGTTAGACTAGGAAATATTCTGGCTTGCCTTGTACTCTAAGTAGATCATGTACTCCTATATATATGCCCATGAGGCTCAAGCAATACAAACGACAATTCCACCAAATCCCTCCCTCTCTCTTCTAACTCACATCGCTACCCCTAACATCACTACAGTTTATGCTGGAGCTTGCCTGATTCTGTTTCCCAACCAACACTCCACTTGATTTATTTTAACAGCAAAAAGAGAAAAAGCTTAGGCCTCCTTTGGTTTAGAGGAATTTCATAAGAATTTTAAAGGATATGATTCTTATAGGATTTTTTTCTTTAGAGCCCTTTAGTTCATAGGAATGGATTCCTATTCCTACATAGGATTGGTTCCTATCCTCCACATTTCATAGGAAAATAAAAAAGAGCCTAAACT
Organism: Triticum aestivum; assembly: GCF_018294505.1. Lineage (NCBI taxonomy): Eukaryota > Viridiplantae > Streptophyta > Magnoliopsida > Poales > Poaceae > Triticum > Triticum aestivum. Next base: position 251,029,534 of record NC_057806.1, on the reverse strand, counting down.
CAATGAAAAAATTCCTTTGGTGTCAACCAAATGACATCTTGTTTCCTATTCCTACTCATAGGATTTGAGATACATGTCATCTCATTTCCTATAAGATTCCTATTTCTATGATAATCCTATCCTATGAACCAAAAAAGGCCTTATTACTTTCAGGCTCAGTTATGTCTGAACTGCACATTCTCTAGGGCCCAATAATTTTTGTTGTCATGTCGAGCTCTAGCTGTATATCATGACCTTGGAATGTTGCAACTAGACATTAACAATTAATTAGTAGGTCCTTTTGTCTTGGTGCTTGCTGATTGGCGTCTCCTGATAGGCCAAGCTAATCAAGCCAATTAGCATAAAGCCAACCACCAAATTATAATACTCGCATTCGCCAACCATCACTTGAGCTTGAGAGATAAAGAAACAGCCGTAGACATACTCCCTCTAGCCTCTAGGCATTTGGAGAGGTAGATAAGAAGTTGCAACCTCCATTGGCAATTCCACGAATACATCATTCAGACATAGACTCAGAGTCGTCCATAGGTTCGTCCTACACAGACAAACACAGCCATGGTGGAGGACTTCACATGCCCTACCATTCCACCGGTGCCGTGCGGCGCCAAGAAGCTCCCTTCCCCTCACTTCACTTCGCCGCCGCCATGGTTCGTCGTCCCGGCCGACGCGGGAGCGCACGACCATCACCGGCGGTGCTTCTCGGCCGCCGAGCAAGCCGGGAACCCCAACAACGACGTCTACCCGGGGCCGGGGGGCCGCTCCGAGAGGTTCGCCGTCATGGAAGAGCACAAGATGGACATGCTGTGGGAGGACTTCAACGAGGAGCTGGCCCGGGCGCCGCAGCCGTGCCCACTGAGCATGGAGTGGTCGAGCGAGGCGTGGCACGCTGGTGAAGGCGACGGAATACCATCCCAGCATGTGGATGTGGTCGTCGCCTCCGGTACCGGGAGCAGCGTGGTCTGGCGAAGGAGGCTGAGCTTGATGATGATGCTCAAGCTGCTCAAGAAGCTCTTCTTGGCACGCAAGTCCAGCACCACCTCAAGGAAGACGCCACCAAACTGACAGCAGTGTGGATGCGAGAATTATATAGATGCGTGCATAAATCAATCTCAGGTGTATATATAATATCGCATTCTCGATCGATAAATACATCACTTCTTCTTTTCCCTCGTTTGCGCGGCTCTTCAGAGCCTTGTGCTGCTCAATTCTGGCTATGGGTTCTGTTCGATATTATCATGGTTTGCATGTTCATACCCTCCTTTTCAAAATAGATGACCCAACTTTGTATTAACATTTTGAAACAGAGGGAGTAGATTGGAAAACATTTCAGATTTCAGAACCTAAGTTAGTTTGGAAGATTGAAAAGATGATTCACTCTTTCTTCTTTGGCATTCATCAACCATCATGCAAAACATGGGTAGTGCAGGCACCCACTAACAGTTTAGTGGAAATCATCATGGCAGAATTAATCGAGTCACCTATCACAATGGTTTTGCATCTGTGACTTGACATGGCAGCTAAACTCAGAAAGAAGTCAGTTTGAACTGATGAAAATGGCTTCAAGAGATTCCTCATCTTTCCACAAGGAAATCATCCCATCCTACTAGTGCTAGATTTTGCTAATTTATCATAAAGAAACAAAAGCAGCTTTAACGAGATAAAACTTTATTCATGTCAAATACAAAGGATCTCCAAAATACAAACCAGCCTCACTTGCGTAATTCATACTACTAGTGCTTAAGCGGATGATAAACACCCATGGAAGATAAGCAACAAGCTCAGGAATGGACATGTGTGGGGGACGCACCAACAAACTGGTTGTGGTTGGTCCCAACTCCCAAGTGGACAGCGAAAAACAGTTGTGCAGAATGTAATGCACATGTCAGCTTGAGGTCATTTGCAATGCATACCAATCTGCACTTGCTTGGTAGGTATTGCATCACACAAGATAAGATTCTATTCTAGTACTTCCTCCGTTCCGAATTACTCGTCGCAGAAATGAATGTATCTAGATGTATTTTAGTTCTAGATACATTCATTTCTGCGACGAGTAATTTGGAACGGAGGGAGTACAAGCTAAGGTAGTCATGACAGAGTACCGAATTCACCAACGAGAGTAATACCATAATCAAATCACAAATAACCTGAGACTAGCCACAAATGCTAAGCAACAGGATAATGACATCATATGATCTGGCAGATTAACTGCTGACTGGAATCATATCCAACATCCTAATTGCACACTAGCTTGTAGAAAGATGGAGCTAAGTAACTGTTACAGTATCAGTTGACCTTATTTCTGTGCATCGTGTTCATACAAACTTGATTTTTTTTGTACCGTTGAACATGCAGGGCGAACACTAATGCAATTCAAAAAACACTTCCCATATCATAAATGCAGATTGGTGTACAACAAGGCCAGGGTTCACTTATTTTCTTGAATTATATCTGCACATGGGCATAATAAGAAATACAAAGGATAATACAGCTATACGGCAATATCAGTATCCCTCTTAAAGAAATGTGTTGACAAACTCAGCACCGAACAACTAGCAACCACAGCACCTTTCTGCAGGTTGAGGATGGCGCATTATTATTTTTCCCAGTCATACTGCAAGTAGGGAAAATAATAATAATTAAGCCAATCAAATAGATGAGCATGTGACTTCCTTTCATCATATCATAGCACCCATACTGAAACCAAATATGATAGGCTCAACAGGATCCACTAAGTAAAGTAAACTTCAGTATCTACATATACTGTACCATGATGGATTAGAGAAACTGATATCCTGATTAACTCCCAAGCAAACCTAAAATTACCTGCAAAGACAAACATCCTCTGTCAACTAGATTACTTTTTTTTATTCAACCTTCAAATAAAACATAAAACAGTATGTCAGTAGCATAATCAGCACACAATTTTGTATATATAACATAATGGCTAGCCCACTCTATGGTCAAGTTGTTATGGTGCTTATCTACAGTCTCAAAATAGACCACAATGCTAATAAGAGGTTGATTCTGCTAGCCGAATCTGACCATGTGCTGGTTTCATGCTGCAATTTAGTTATGTTGATTACACTGACACTTCCATCAGTCTTGAAAGTATCATATTTTCCTCAAGTTATATTTCTTTTTAGTGCGTTCTTATAGTTCATCCACAAATATATCTAAAATCTTTGGTTTCTCAAGGATATCTATACAGACCTTTAATGAGATGCCAAAGAAGACAAGCTAATGTTTACACCTGGAGATACATAGATGATAAATTATATTTTTAGCCTGTGCCTGGTCTTGATAGATTTATCACATACCAAAGTACACAGTGATAGAAAAAAGAAATTATCTAAGCAAAGCATCTCCTTGTAACCCAAATAGACATTCGAAAAAGGACGTCATTGTAACCAAAGTAGAGACTCACAATGCAGCACCATCTAACAGGTAACTAATGTACACATAAACATAAACATAAAACCTTTCTTTTTCTGTAAGCGGGTTAATGATAAATTTATTCAGATAGAAACCTCAACCACACGATTCCGACTTCTATTTAGAATTTCTAGCTTCCAAGTGCTGATATAGAAACATAGATGGAATTTGTGAACTTGCAGAATTTCAATAAATTTTGTAACTGTAAAGATAAATCTTACCTTTATTGAGTGATAGTCTTATTACATCACTTTGAAATGTTTTTGAGCAAGCCCGACAAAGAACCACAATGTGTTGATTTGTACTCGCATTGCTCACAACAAGATTGTAGTGACTGAATAACTTTCAAACACCTGTTAAAAAGCAAACATGATTAGCACTCCTAATTGGTAATGGGTTCTTCTGACAACTTGGGCATCTTCGCCTCATCCACCCTTGGCGCATGGGCTGGAGGAGGTGGTGCCACAATGCTGCTCGGAGCAGCATTATTTGAGCTTGGGTGTTAACAAGGGAGAAGTAGTGCTTGTATTCTTATGAAAAATCTCCAAGAAACAAAAATTTCTTATGATGAATTAATAGGTGATGCCATCAAAACACCAGCATATAAAACAGGAAATATTGATAATGCTGTCTAGCAATGGTCATATGCTGATACGCAATAAGCACCCGAAACTAAACATGGAGTGCCACAACAAGACCCAACTAAACATGCTCACGCTATCAGAGCAAATAAAAAAATATGTAGGAAGTCCACCGTGGCATGAGGTCATGATGGCTCCCAAATCCCAATTCTTCCTAGGTCCAGCTCCAATGCTTGCCTAGGTCTCCCCAATCCCAATCCCAGGACATGCCCAAGCGTCGAGCTCGAATTCCCAAACCCCCCAGTTACTATCCAGAATTATGCATGAATCCCTTGCAGCAACCGCAAGAGCCAAGAGAAGGAGAGAGGACGGGGCCGTACTTCTTGGAATCGAAGAGGTTCTTGGAGAGGCAGGCCTGGATGTCGCACGCCTCCTTCTTGCACGGCTCCTTGCTGGGCGGCGCCATCTCGCTCCTCCTCTCCTCTTGCTGCCGCCGCTGCTCCGACGGCGGTGTTGGGGGTTCCTTTGAGAAGAGAAATCGAACCAACAAGTCAAAGAATCCAATTTTTTTGAGACATAGTCAAAGAATCCATTGAAAGACGACAGACGGTGATTTTGTAGCCGAGCCGCTGGTTGGGCCGGCCCAGGGTGAGTGAGAGTGGGGTTGGGCTCTGCCCGGCCCATCCCGCGGTCCGTTGTCGTTGTGTGGCCAGCCGAGACCCAGAGAGATAGTGGCGAGGCGAGGCGACTAGCGAGAGGAAGAGGTTTTCCGGCTCCTCTTGTTCAACCGAGGGAGGATAAGAGGAGAGCGAGAGCGAGAGAGAGAGAGCGCTTCGCCTGAGGTGATGGAGCTTCTGGGGATACCACGATCCCTACCGATTCTTGGAGGTAGGACGGTAGCTCCACTTGCTTCATCACTTGCCGATTCATACTTCCACTAGTAGATGCCACTTGCCCACCACCTGCTTGTGTAAATGCCCAGCCGTAACTAGGTCCCCAGTTTACCAGAGTTCTTGGTATCCTTTTGATGCTCATCTAAGTCTGTTTCTGTTTATACGTGTACGGCGGTAACCTGACCTCTATGACATATTTAGACAACTGCCTGCCACTTCTCTCAGGAAGGGTGTTTCCTTTGCTCAGACAGTACCGTGTCTATGGAACACATCATTCCCTAACCTGGAGCAGCTTACAAACCACCGGGAGAAAGCAGAACCTGAATGGGGGTCGGCCTGCACAGTGTGCGACGAGTCACGATGGAGCTTCTATCTCACATGCAAATGGTGCTCCAAAGGATTCACCTTTGCCGGATAGTTTGCTTCGTGATGCTCGCATCCTCTATTGTGCTTCTCCTGCCATGGGTCATAACAAGGTAAGCTATCTCCAATGCTTTGCTGCTTTCACATCTACGTCACAAGTATTATATATATGTAGATGCTGGGTGATTTGAGGTACTAAATTTTGATCAAACTGAGGGGAATAAAGGTTATAGTGTTTAAAATACAAAAGATATCCTATCAATTTTTTGTCGATTGGGCTCCTAATCCAACTATGTTTTGCTACTTCAGTCTTTTAAGAGAATAAGTTACTGTCGAGCTATATTATATACAATCCTTGCTTAGGGACATCCTGGTATCAAATCATATTGTGTAAGTTGTGTGTCCAAACTCCAAAGTGTAAATTATGTAAAATAAATGGTACATCGTAGCATAATCATGACATGTCAAATTGTGTTGTCTGATTTATATCCTAATATACCCTGTATAATGGTATTTAGGAAGCACATCCAGAATCAAACAAAAGAGTGCCAGCAATAGTTGATGCTCTCGAAAAATTGGAGCTTACACCAAAGGTACGTAAGCAACAAAAAAAACTTTGCCTTCTTATACCTTTTGTAATATTATATTTATAAGTTTTTAACAGATGTATTTTTTCCCTTGTCTTTTAAATTTCTCTGTACATATACTTCAGTTAAAACTGGCATGCTCTATTTTTTCCAAAAGTATGCAGTTGCATGTTCTTGCATGCTAAAAATGGACTATAGAAATAGATAAACAGTAACAAAGAAAAAGATACTCCCTCCATTCCATATTAGTTGTCGCTGATTTAGTACAAGCGACAACTAATATAGAACGGAGGGAGTACAATTTAAGTGTTTTCAGTTAAATCTCGATAAGTTTTGCATATTTCTTTCTCATATCCTCATTTGTACTGTATCACATCTCACTGAAAAAATCAACGTTCTAACATGAGCTTGTAACTATATGACATCTTTTTTTTTTGTATCCAGCATCGGGGTTCACAGGTTCTTGAAATCCAAAATTTCTACCCTGCTTCACTTGATGATGTTGCACGAGTTCATTCAAGAACATACATCACTGGACTCGAAAAGGTAATTGCCATCAGGCGTTTTTGTTGTTGTCGTAGTCCTACTTTGCAGAGAAGAAAAAGAAGAATTCATAGCAATTGCTTCTGATCTGCATTACCTTTTCCCAACTTAATAAAGAATTGAGATCTTGTTAGTTGAAAATATATCAAACCGACTATAAAAAAACAGCTTTAAAGAGGTCACTATTGCAGGCTATGAGTAAGGCTTTGGATGAAGGTTTGATATTCATCGAAGGAACTGGACCAACATATGCTACACAGACTGTAATGCTCTATGCACTTTCTTAATTATTTTTCTTTTTTCTAAGCCTTTCAGAGGCAATCTTCTGTGCACTTTACTGTTTCATGAATGCACTCCCAGAGGCTGTACTTATAAACCTTCTATTTTCCTATTAAATCAAGAGAAATTTTGGTCTTGCCTTCAAAAAAAAAGGAAAAAAAATGTATTATCTAGTGACCTGGTGATTAGTTGAGGTCTTGATATTCATGCTGTGAATGTTAGGTAGAGCTGCATAGCTTGCTGCCTGTAAACATGTCACCTAGCAGCTCAGAACTATTCTGGCACCTCTCAATCTCTCAGTGCAAAGTTGAAAGGAACATTAGGACAAACCATTGTTTAAACAATGTAACAGATACATTATTTAATCTGTTGAAATGAACAGAGTTTCGTTTATGCGATGGAGCATTTTGTGCCCCTTTTTTATAAACAAAATGAAACAGATAGTGAAATTATTAGTCTTACTTATGATAGAGGAAGTCCAAGATGATATTGTTCTGTGCAGTGTTAATAAGGGAATGACTTCTTATGATAAGATTGAATTATTTCCCAAAGATAGTTTGTGCATTCTTTGACCAGGAGGATAGTTTCATACTTTCCTTTGACCAGGAGAGTGTTCTTAGTTTTCTTTGACCCGGCAGATAGTTCGTACTTTACTTCCTTAATTGATATTATGTACAATTGTACTCATCAACATTTAGATATTCCTTCTCTTTCTCTAAGTAATTTCATAGTTCATACTTTACTTTGACCAGGAGAATAGTTCTTAGTTTTCTTTTAACTCGGCGGATAGTTCATTCTTTACTTCCTTAACTGATATTATGTACTCCCTCCGTCCTATATTATAAGACGTTTTTGCACGTCTTATATTACGGGACGGAGGGAGTACAATTGTACTCATCAAAATTTAGATATTCCTTTTCTTTCTCTAAGTAATTTCATTGTTTATGTAGACTTTCGCAGAATCACTTCTTTCAGCTGGTGCTGGAATTACATTGGTTGATTCAGTGGTAACTAATTTTCTTCCAGTTGATTTCCTCGGTGGTTTCAGCGTGTTTCTTATTTCATGATTTAGTAAATTTTCCTTTGCAGTGCTCGTTTCCCAAGAAATGTTGTATGTTTTCCTAGGTTGCCGCATCAAAGCTGGGCCTAAGTCCACCTCTTGGATTTGCGCTAATAAGGCCACCCGGACACCATGCTGTTCCTGAAGGTCCCATGGGCTTTTGCGTCTTTGGGAACATTGCAGTTGCAGCTCGGTACGCTCAGCATCAACATGGATTGAAGCGAGTAATGATAATAGATTTTGACGTTCACCATGGCAATGGCACATCTGATGCCTTTTATGACGATCCAGACATCTTCTTCCTCTCAACCCACCAGGTCTATCAGACCATCACCTTACATACTCACTGCTGGCTTATTTTACCATTACCATGATAGTCATTTTCTTTTCTGAATTTGGTGTATGTAGCTAGGAAGCTATCCCGGTACTGGTAAGATGAACCTAATTGGTCAGGGCAGTGGCGAAGGAACAACGCTCAACCTGCCATTGCCCGGTGGCTCAGGTGACTACTCAATGAGGTGCGCCTTTGATGAGGTCATTGCTCCATCTGCGCAGCGGTTCAAGCCCGATATCATCCTCGTTTCAGCTGGGTGAGTTCCTCAGAACCACATTATTATCTTGAGAACAGAAACATGCCAAAAAGGAAAGTTAAGATTCTCTGGAGTTGTTCAAATACACGGTGGCTTCTCATTCTGAATCTCAATCATGTAGACAATGAAAATTGTTCATAGTATTATTATATCTAAACTATTGATGTTCCACAAACACACGAAGTTGACTCCACCCACCCTTCTGTCAGCTACGACGCGCACGCGCTGGACCCTCTAGCGGGTCTGCAGTTCACGACGGGCACGTTCTACATGCTGGCGTCGAGCATCAAGCAGCTGGCCAGGGAGCTGTGCAGCGGCCGCTGCGTCTTCTTCCTGGAAGGTGGTTACAACCTGCAGTCGCTCTCCAGCTCTGTGGCTGACACCTTCCGCGCGTTCCTCGACGAGCCCAGCCTCGCTGCTCAGTTTGACGACCCGACAATGTTGTATGAGGAGCCGACGCGGAGGATCAAGGAGGCGATTGAGAAGGTCAGGCATCTTCACTCGCTCTAGGTTACGCGCCGGGAGATGAGGTGTAGACTCTATCGCTTGCAGCGCACGCACCATGAAATCAGATCACGTGTTGCATTTGCAGGTTCAGAGAGTGGGTGTGTGTGTTTGAAACATCTGCTTGCTGGTCATACACACTTGGTTAACTGCTGTCAAAAGCATGGATTCATTAGGGATCCTGCACACATAATACAACTGGGTCATACATAGAATTGTGTGTGTGCGTGTGTGTATGTATTTATTGTGGATCATGCGTGTATATAATACTGCATTTTGCCCTTCCAAAAAAATTACGTTATCTATCTCTAACTCCTTATGGCCCTGTTTGGTTCGGCTGTGGATTTCTAAAAGTAGCTGTGAAAAATCTGCTGTGAAAAAACAGTTGTGGAAAATCTGATTTGAAAAAGATGTAGGTCATTTGGCAAACCAGCTGATACAACCTTTTCAGATTTTGGCCCGCAGCGGAATCAGATTTTGGAAAGCACGTCCTGGGCTGCTTCCGTTTTTGGTTCAGATTTTGGCAGCAGATTTCTGGAATCAGATTCTGCTGGGTTTGCCCTTTGGTTCAGATTCTGCTGCGCGGCAGCGGAATCCGGCGATAAAAGCTGAACCAAACAGGGCCTATATCTATCTTTAAACGCAACTATACTTGTAACAATTTGAGCATTATCGATGGAGAAGATCACTAGAGCAAGAGATGAAGTGGAGGCCGGTGCGTAAACTGATGTTATCATTCTTTGCTTCCGCAAAGATGTTACCATGAGGCACAAGGAGTGTTAAGTCTAAGTGAGGACCTGTTGGAGCAGGGTTTTCTTTTTGCTTAAACCCCCCTAAACCAATTTTTTATACTCCTTGTTCTGTAATATAGTGCATATAGTTTTTTTTAAGTCAAACCTCACAAACAAGTTTGTAGAGAAAAACATTTACATCCAGAATGCCAAACACATATCATTAGTATCATTATAAGATGCATTTTCATATTTTAGATATAAATGGTTTTGTTTATAAACTTGGTCAAATTTTGCAAAGTTTGATTTTTAAAATAATATTTATATGCACTACATTATGGAACGGGGGGATTACTTGAAAAGGAGAATTGTTGGTGTCAGGCTCGTGGAACCGGGGTACCCAGGCCATCTGCCTTCAGCCCAGGACGCGACGCATGTCAAGAGCCCAATGAGTGGCCTACCAGCGGGCGCCACGGACAAGACCCTTCACCGGAGCTTGGCCTCATGAGACCCCTTTTCAGGAGGCGGGCATCTCGAGCAGGCTAGGCGGCTTCACCAAGAGCCTCCCGAGGTTGCCTCCCGAGGCTCCCTCCCTAAGGCATGCGAGGCAGGCATTGCCCGGCTCGGTCTCGTGGTCTCGTGTCATCACGTGGGTGACGCGCGCGGCGATGAACGGCGCCAGAGGTCGTGCCAGCAGGCGCGGATGAGGAGGATTTCCGCTTTTGTGCTAAGGGAGCAAGGCCAGCACGCCGGTTCCCAAAGCAACCCCCAAAGGTTGCCCGATCGGTGCAAGAAGACCAAGACGACGGCTGCGCAGGGCGGAGGTCATCCCCGAGCCCACCGGCGCATCATGGATGGTGGCTTTGCAGGCGAAGACCACCTTTTGTCAGGATAGACTGCGTCCCTGTCCCCCTTCAAAATTGCCATTGTATGGCAACCCTTCCCGCCAATATTTTTGGGGGAAGAGGACCAAGGCAGATATAAAAGGGGGGCAGGGAGCCATCATAGAGAGGTGGACCACTGGATCCTCAACCCTTTACTCTCGTTCTCTTTCGCGAGTGCAATCCCAATCCAAGCAGGAGTAGGATTTTACACCGCAAGGTGGCCCGAACCTGGGTAACAGTTGTGTCACCGGCCCGCTCCTGCTAGCTCACTCTCGCCGTGGTTAGCTGCAGGGAAGGATAGGGCGATAGGAATGTGTCCACCCTAGAGTTCGAACCTTTGGGTCCCCAGAGCTCGATTTCTGACGTTTGGCGTGCCAGGTAGGGGTGTGCTGCCGTTCTTCCGTTCCGCTCCGCCTTTCGCTTCGCCAGCTTCATGGCCGACACTCGCCGCAAGCGTGCCGAGCGCCGGGCGGGTCGCGTCGCCCAGACGAAGCATGTGGGCCACGACAACCGCCGCCGCCCGTGTTTGTTGGGATCCGATGAATTGCGAGTTTATGATCAGTTATATCTATGAATATTATTTGAGTCTTCTCTGAACTCTTTTATGCATGATATTTATAGCCTCGTATTTCTTCTCCAAAGCTTTGGTTTGATTTGGCCAACTGAATTGATTTTTCTTGCAATGGGAAGAGGTGCTTTGTGAGGGGTTCGATCTTGCGGTGCTTATTCTCAGTGACAGAAGAAGACATGACACGCATGTATTGTTTCCATTAAGGATAAAAAGATGGGGTCTATTCCTACATGAATAGATCTTGTCTACATCATGTCATCGTTCTTATTGCATTACTCCTTTTTTCATGAACTTAATACACTAGATGCATGCTGGATAGCAGTCGATGTGTGGAGTAATAGTAGTAAATGCAGGCAGGAGTTAGTCTACTGATCTTGGACGTGATGTCTATATACATGACCATTGCCTTGGATAGCGTCATGATTATTTGCTTTTCTATCAATTGCCCAACAGTAATTTGTTTACCCACCTTATGTTATTTTCTCGAGAGAAGCTACTAGTGAAATCTACGGGCCCCAGGTCTATTTCCTATCATTTTTTTCCAGATCTATTATTCCAAAAACCCAGAAATACCTTTATCTATTTTATTTTGTGTTTTGTCAGATCTATTTATCAAATATCATACAATTTTATCTATCTCAATATCGAGAAGGGATTGACAACCCCTCTTACGCATTGGGTTGCAAGTATTTGTTATCTGTGTGCAGGTGTGGTTTACATGGTGTTGCTTGGCTCTCCTACTGGATTGATAACCTTGGTTTCATAACTGAGGAAAATAATTACCATTGTTGTGCTGCATCATCCTCTCCTCTTCGGGGAAATACCACCGCAGATACAAGCAATCAGGAAGAATTTCCGGCGTCGTTGATGGGGAGGATCAAGTCAATATATTCTCCCGTCAACTTGCCAATTTCTGGCGCCTTTGCCCGGAAGACATCATCAACATCTATCAGGTACCCAATCACAAATCTCATCTCCTTGCCATTTACTTTATTTGCCATTTGCCTCTCGTTTTCATCTCCCCCACTTCTAAAACATTTTTACAAAAACACAAGAATATTTGCCTTCTTTTAGTTTGCCATTTTATCGATCTATCTTTTGTTTGCGTGTGATCTTGCTTGGCTACTTTATCATTATGGCTAGTTCTTCCCCCACTACGTGTACCCCTGAGAATGAAGTTTTCAATTTTAAGCAAAGGGGAGGGGGAATTTAAAAGATGCTTGGTATAGAATTTGTGATGCTCATAATAAATATATTCATAAGCAATCTACCACTATCCTTCTTCGTAATTTTTATGTGGGCATTACCACTTGGTATAGATTCATTCTTAATACTATTACTGGAGGGAATTTCTTGATGTTCCCACTTTGGATGCTTTTAATGCCATGGGAAATTTAGTGGGATCACCACCTATCATTATTAATGAAACAATTTTAACTCTTGAGCATGTTATGCAAAGGCTACATGCTATTGAAAAGAAAATGCTCACCAAAGAACATACTGAAATTTTGGATAAAAGGATCCATAACCTTGCTAATAAGATAGGATCAAAGGCGGGAGATTCTCTTAAATTATTAAAAGAAAAATGACCTGTAGTTAACGAAAGGGTAGAAGAGAGCCTCGCTCGGATTTATAAGTTGGAAGATATTTCTAGTAACTTGAGACCAGCTTTTTCTTCCGTTAAAACTATCGAAAAAACTCCTACTAGTAAGAATTGCAAGTCTACACATGTTTCTAAAAACAAGGTGCCACTTCTAGTAGCAACAATGAAGATCTTAAAATGATTAGTATTCACCCCCAACTTTGTTGAAGTGATATTTAGCATTCATACGCACAATGTTCTCCTTAGTTAACTCATGCATTTTTAAGATCAATTCAACATGTTGTTTAGCATCAAAATTAACCTTCTCCAAATATGAAAGAGGCAACAAATCAGTGGGTGCACGAGGTAGGAAACCATACACAATCTCAAAAGGGCACATCTTAGTCGTAGAATGCAACGAACGATTATAAGCAAATTCAATATGAGGCAAGCATTCTTCCCACATTTTCCTGTTATTCTTCAAAACAGCCCTAAGCATAGTAGATAATGTTCTATTGACTACTTCAGTTTGTCCATCAGTTTGGGGATGACATGTAGTACTAAAAAGCAGTTTAGTCCCCAACTTAGCCCAAAACATCTCCAAAAGTGGCTAAGAAACTCAGTACCATGATCTGAAACAATTGCATTTGGCACACCATGCAAGCGAACAATTTCACGAAAGAACAAATCAACAACATTAGCATCATCATCGCTTTTATGACATGGTATAAAGTGTCCCATTTTTGAAAATCTATCCACGACAACAAATATGCTATCCCTCCCCTTCTTTGTTCGAGGTAAACCTAAAACAAAGTCCATAGATATATCCTCCCATGGAACACTAGGTACAAGCAAAGGCATATATAAACCATGAGGATTGAGTCGTGACTTAGCTTTTTGACATTTAGTGCAGCGAGCAACAAAACGCTCAACATCCTATCTTATCTTTGGCCAAAAGAAATGTGTAGCAAGTACGTCCTCCATCTCTTGACGCCAAAGTGTCCCATTAATCCTCCTCCATGTGCCTCCTGCAACAACAAAAGACGAACGGAGCTAGCTGGAATGCATAGCTTGTTAGCACGAAACATAAATCCATCGTTAATGACGAACTTGTTCCATGTTCTCCCTTCTTTACAATTCTGCAATACATATTTAAATTCAGCATTATGCAGGTATTGATCTTTGATAGTCTCCAAACCAAATATTTTAAAATCAAGTTGTGAAAGCATAGCATAACGACGAGACAATGCATCAGCAATAACATTTTCTTTACCCTTCTTGTGTTCAATGACATAAGGGAAAGTCTCAATGAATTCAACCCATTTAGCATGTCTATAGTTCAGTTTTGCTTGACTTTTAATGTGTTTCAAAGATTCATGATCAGAATGTATAACAAATTGTTTGGGCCATAAATAATATTGCCATGTTTCTAAGGTCTGGACAAGAGCATATAATTCTTTATCATAAGTAGAATAGTTTAGACTAGGCCCACTCAATTTCTCAGAAAAGTATGCAATAGGTTTGCCATCTTATAATAACACACCTCCTAATCCAATTCCACTAGCATCACATTCAAGCTCAAAAGTCTTATTAAAATCAGGAAGTTGGAGTAAAGGAGCATGTGTCAACTTATCTTTCAATATCGTGAAGGCTTCTTCCTGTGTGGTACCCTAAACAAAAGGCACATCCTTCTTTGTAAGCTCATTGAGTGGTGGAGCAATCCTGCTGCAATCTCTCACAAAACGCCTATTGAAACCAACAAGGCCAAGAAAACTCCTCACTTGTGTGACCGTTTTGGGCTGCGGCCAACTCTCAATAGCTTCAATCTTGGTTTTATCAATTTCATTTCCCTATGGAGTAACAACATAGCCAAAAAAAGATACTCGGTCGGTGCAAAAGGTGCACTTCCCAAGGTTACCAAACAAATGTGCATCACGTAAAGGAATAAAAACAACATGTAAATGTTCCAAATATTCCTCCAAAGATCTGCTATAAATCAGTATATCATCAAAATAGACTACCATAAATCGTCTAATGAAAGCACGTAAAACTTTGTTCATTAATCTCATGAAAGTGCTAGGTGCATTAGTTAACCCAAAAGGCATGAGTAATGATACGTCCATTTTGCATCATGCTTTTATATCGATATTTGTTGCATTATGGGCTGTTATTACACATTATGTCACAATACGTATGCCTATTCTCTCTTATTTTACAAGGTTTACATGAAGAGGGAGAATGCCGGCAGCTGGAATTCTGGGCTGGAAAATTAGAGACCTATTCTTCACAACTCCAAAAGTCCTGAAACTTCACGGTAGCACGTTTCAGAATATATAAAAAATATTGGGCGAAGGAAGTTCCAGAGGGGGGCCACCCACCATCCACGAGGGTGGGAGCGCGCCCTACCCCCTAGGCGCGCCCCCCTGCCTCGTGGGCCCCCTGGCAGCCCTCTGGTGCCCATCTTCTGCTATATGAGGTCTTTCGTCCGGAAAAAATCATAAGCAAGCTTACGGGACGAAACTCCGCCACCACGAGGCGGAACTTTGGCGGAACCAATCTAGGGCTCCGGCGGAGCTGTTCTGTCGAGGAAACCTCCCTCCGGGAGGGGGAAATCATCGCCATCGTCATCACCATCGATCCACTCATCGGGAGGGGGTCAATCTCCATCAACACCTTCACCAGCACCATCTCATCTCAAACCCTAGTTCATCTCTTGTATCTAATCTTTGTCTCAAAACCTCATATTGGTACCTGTGGGTTGCTAGTAGTGTTGATTACTCCTTGTAGTTGATGCTAGTTGGTTTACTTGGTGGAAGATCATATGTTTAGATCCTTTATGCATATTAATACCCCTCTGATTATGAACATGAATATGATTTGTGAGTAGTTACGTTTGTTCCTGAGGACATGGGAGAAGTCTTGCTATAAGTAGTCATGTGAATTTGGTATTCGTTCGATATTTTGATGAGATGTATGTTGTCTTTCCTCTAGTGGTGTTATGTGAACGTCGACTACATGAAAATTCACCATTGTTTGGGCCTAGGGGAAGGCATTATGATGTAGGGTGGAGCCCTAGTGGCCGATCTTTCACGAAAGGAGCGGATCCCGTGAAGAACACGAAGAATATGAGGAGGGAAACGAGGGGAACACAAGAGAACACTCAAAACCGACAAGAATGATCACACATGCGCTAGATCCATGAACACAAAGAGAGATACAAGATCCAAAGTCAACAACGGACGATACAAGAGGTAACGGTCTTCTCCGTGAGGAGGTCTTGATGGGGCCGCCCAAAAGGGGGTCTTGATGATCTTCTCCGCAAGGAGGTCTTGAATCCAAAGGGATCTTCTCCGTAGAGGCCGCGATCTCTCTCGTGGAGTAGATCCGATGTGGATGAGCAATGCTCTATCTCTAAATGAGCTAAAACAATGCTAACACTAACTAGGAGGGGGGAGTAGTATATATAGTCTAAGCCACGAAGGGGTAAGTGGGAAAGACAGATACATGAGCCTTTGTGTAACGCCCCAAGACCGATGTGCCAGTTGTCCTCCAGTTATTCGCTGTTGTTGCTTTGTCATTTGCTTGCGTGTCGCATCTTGTCATGTCATCATGTGCATTGCATCATCATGTTTTAGAAACTTGCATCTGTCCCGGCCTCCCCGTTCTCTCCGTTGTCCGTTCTGAGCCCAACCACACTTGCACGCGCCCATGGCACGTCCGAAATATTATTTTATAAGCGGACGGGAAATGTTCTCGAAATGGGATGAAAGTTGGCGTGTGCTCTTATTATAGTGTAGATAGACCGCCTGTCAAGTTTCATCGCAATCGGAGTTCGTTTGACGCCCCAACGGATAACTATAGCGGCAGTATAGCCGGTCTATCGTCGGACATTTTCGGTCTCCGGAAATCATGCCGGGCTACCTCTCTCCCCTCTTCTCTCAGACCAACCCGCTCTCCACAATCCACCTAGGCCCATGCCTACCCCTCTTTGCATAGTGCATCGGACCTCCTCGCGCGTGCGTCCGAAAATTGTCCCGGACCCGACCCGAACAGTCGTCACCGTTGTGTCCGGATCATCCCCAAACGTCTACAAAACATCACCGTTTTCTCTTTTAGAGTTCTTAGTCTATTTTTCTCGACCGTTAGATTTTATTTGGAGGGACGCATTAGCCCCTAAACTCTCCCTCTTTCCTTATTTATAATCCCTAGTCTAAATCTGGACAAAACCCTAAAACCTAGGGCACTTGTGTTGGAAATATGCCCTAGAGGCAATAATAAAATGATTATTATATTTCCTTGTTCATGATAATTGTCTATTATTCATGCTATAATTGTATTATCCGGAAATCATAATACATGTGTGAATACATAGATCACAATGTGTCCCTAGTGAGCCTCTAGTTGACTAGCTCGTTGATCAACAGATAGTCATGGTTTCCTGGCTATGGACATGGGGATGTCATTGATAACGGGATCACATCATTAGGAGAATGATGTGATGGACAAGACCCAAACCTAAGCATAGCACAAAGATCGTGTAAGTTCATTTTGTGAGAGCTTTTCTAATTCAAGTATCATTTCCTTAGACCATGAGATTGTGCAACTCCCGGATACCGTAGGAGTGCTTTGGGTGTATCAAATGTCACAACGTAACTGGGTGGCTATAAAGGTGCACTACGGGTATCTCCAAAAGTGTCTGTTGGGTTGGCACGAATCGAGACTGGGATTTGTCACTCCGTATGACGGAGAGGTATCTCTGGGCCCACTCGGTAATGCATCATCATAATGAGCTCAATGTGACCAAGGGGTTGGTCACGGGATCATGCATTACGGTACGAGTAAAGTGACTTGCCGGTAACGAGATTGAACAAGGTATTGGGATACCGACGATCGAGTCTCGGGCAAGTATCGTACCGATTGACAAAGGGAAATGAATACGGGATTGATTAAGTCCTCGACATCGTGGTTCATCCGATGAGATCATCGAGGAGCATGTGGGAGCCAACATGGGTATCCAGATCCCGCTGTTGGTTATTGACCGGAGAGGCGTCTCGGTCATGTCTGCGTGTCTCCCGAACCTGTAGGCTCTACACACTTAAGGTTCGGTGACGCTAGGGTTGTAGAGATATTAGTATGCAGTAACCCGAAAGTTGTCGGAGTCCCGGATGAGATCCCGGACATCACGAGGAGTTCCGGAATGGTCCAGAGGTAAAGATTTATATATAGGAAGTCAAGTTTCGGCCAGCGGGAAGGTTTCGGGGGTTACCGGTATTGTACCGGGACCACCGGAAGGGTCCCGGGGGTCCACCGGATGGGGCCACCTATCCCGGAGGGCCCCATGGGCTGAAGTGGCGTGGGAACCAGCCCCTAATGGGCTGGTGCGCCCCACCCAAGGGCCCAAGGCGCCTAGGGTTGGAAACCCTAGGGGGCCGTTGCCCCCCGAGGGGGCATGCTCCCCCTTGTTTGGAAACCCTAAGGGGGCCGTTGCCCCCAGGGGCCGCCGGGCCGCCCCTTTTAGATGGGATCTCCAAGGGGGCATGCGCCCCCCTAGCCCCTATATATAGTGGAAGGGAGGGAGGGCAGCCGTACCTTGCTCTTGGCGCGTCCCTCTCCCCCCGTAACACCTCTCCTCCCCGCTTCTGCTTGGCGAAGCCCTGCCGGGATCCTGCTGCATCCACCACCACGCCGTCGTGCTGCTGGATCTTCATCAACCTCTCCTTCCCCCTTGCTGAATCAAGAAGGAGGAGACGTCTTCCCAACCGTACGTGTGTTGAACGCGGAGGTGTTGTCCGTTCGGCACTTGGTCATCGGTGATTTGGATCACGGCGAGTACGACTCCATCATCCCTGTTCACTTGAACGCTTCCGCTCGCGATCTACAAGGGTATGTAGATGCACTCCTATTCCCCTCGTTGCTAGAATACTCCATAGATTGATCTTGGTGATGCGTAGAATTTTTTTAATTTCTGCTACGATCCCCAACAGTGGCATCATGAGCTAGGTCTATGCGTAGTTACTATGCATGAGTAGAACACAAAGTAGTTGTGGGCGTCGATATTGTCAATTTGCTTGCCGTTACTAGTCTTATCTTGATTCGGCGGCATCGTGGGATGAAGCGGCTCGGACCAACCTTACACGTACGCTTACGTGAGACCGGTTCCACTGACTGACATGCACTAGTTGTATAATGTGGCTGGCGGGTGTCTGTCTCTCCCACTTTAGTCAGATCGGATTCGATGAACAGGGTCCTTATGAAGGGTAAATAGAAATTGGCAATTCACGTTGTGGTTTTGGCGTAGGTAAGAAACGTTCTTGCTAGAAACCTATAACAGCCACGTAAAAACTTGCAACAACAATTAGAGGACGTCTAACTTGTTTTTGCAGCAAGTGTTTTGTGATGTGATATGACGTCTAACTTGTGTTGTATGAATGATGAATGATATATGTGATGTATGAGATTGATCATGTTCTTGTAATAGGAATCACGACTTGCATGTCGATGAGTATGACAACCGGCAAGAGCCATAGGAGTTGTCTTTATTTATTTATGACTTGCGTGTCAACATAAACGTCATGTAATTACTTTACTTTATTGCTAAAGCATTAGCCATAGTAGTAGAAGTAATAGATGACGAGACAACTTCAAGAAGACATGATAATGGAGATCATGTTGTCATGCCGGTGACAACGATGATCATGGAGCCCCGAAGATGGAGATCAAAGGAGCAAATGATATTGGCCATATCATGTCACTATTTGATTGCATGTGATGTTTATCATGTTTTACATCTTATTTGCTTAGAACGGCGGTAGCTTAAATAAGATGATCCCTCGTAATAATTTCAAGAAAGTGTTCCCCTAACTGTGCACCGTTGCGAAGGTTCGTTGTTTCGAAGCACCACGTGATGATCGTGTGTGATAGATTCTAACGTTCGAATACAACGGGTGTAAGACAGATTTACACACGCAATACACTTAGGTTGACTTGACGAGCCTAGCATGTACAGACATGGCCTCGGAACACAGAAGACCGAAAGGTCGAGCATGAGTCGTATAGAAGATACGATCAACATGAAGATGTTCACCGATGTTGACTAGTCCGTCTCACGTGATGATCGGACACGGCCTAGTTAACTCGGATCATGTTATACTTAGATGACTGGAGGGATGTCTATCTGAGTGGGAGTTCATTTAATAATTTGATTAGATGAACTTAATTATCATGAACTTAGTCTAAAATCTTTACAATATGTCTTGTAGATCAAATGGCCCACGTTGTCCTCAACTTCAACGCATTCCTAGAGAAAACCAAGCTGAAAGATGATGGCAGCAACTATACGGACTGGGTCCGGAACCTGAGGATCATCCTCATAGCTGCCAAGAAAGATTATGTCCTAGAAGCACCGCTAGGTGACGCACCCGTCCCACAGAACCAAGACGTTATGAACGCTTGGCAGACATGTGCTGATGATTACTCCCTCGTTCAGTGCGGTATGCTTTACAGCTTAGAACCGGGGCTCCAAAAGTGATTTCAGAGACACGGAGCATATGAGATGTTCGAAGAGCTGAAAGTGGTTTTTCAAGCTCATGCCCGGGTCGAGAGATATGAAGTCTCCGACAAGTTCTTCAGCTGTAAGATGGAGGAAAATAGTTCTGTCAATGAGCACATACTCAAAATGTCTGGGTTGCATAACCGCTTGACTCAGATGGGAGTTAATCTCCCGGATGACGCGGTCATTGACAGAATCCTTCAGTCGCTTCCACCGAGCTACAAGAGCTTTGTGATGAACTTCAATATGCAGGGGATGGAAAAGACCATTCCTGAAGTATTTGCAATGCTGAAATCAGCAGAGGTAGAAGTCAAAAAGGAACATCAAGTGTTGATGGTGAATAAAACCACTAAGTTCAAGAAAGGCAAGGGTAAGAAGAACTTCAAGAAGGACGGCAAGGGAGTTGCCGTGCCCGGTAAGCAAGCTGCCGAGAAGAAGCCAAAGAATGGACCCAAGCCCGAGACTGAGTGTTTTTATTGCAAGGGAAGTGGTCACTGGAAGCGGAACTGCCCCAAATACTTAGTGGACAAGAAGGCCGGCATCACGAAAGGAGCTGCGGAATAAACGGAGACTGGCGAAGGACGAGGTGACGATGCGCGTCGGAAATGGTTCCAAGGTCGATGTGATCGCCGTCGGCACGCTACCTCTACATTTACCTATGGGATTAGTTTTAAACCTCAATAATTGTTATTTAGTGCCAGCTTTGAGCATGAACATTGTATCAGGATCTCGTTTAATACGAGATGGCTACTCATTTAAATCCGAGAATAATGGTTGTTCTATTTATATGAGAGATATGTTTTATGGTCATGCTCCGATGGTGAATGGTTTATTCTTAATGAATCTCAAGCGTAATGCTACACATATTCATAGTGTGAATACCAAAAGATGTAAGGTTGATAATGATAGTCCCACATACTTGTGGCACTGCCGCCTTGGTCACATAGGTGTCAAACGCATGAAGAAGCTCCATGCAGATGGACTTTTAGAGTCTCTTGATTATGAATCATTTGACACGTGCGAACCATGCCTCATGGGTAAGATGACCAAGACTCCGTTCTCAGGAACAATGGAGCGAGCAACCAACTTATTGGAAATCATACATACTGATGTGTGCGGTCCAATGAGTGTTGAGGCTCGCGGTGGCTATCGTTATGTTCTCACCCTCACTGATGACTTGAGTAGATATGGGTATGTCTACTTAATGAAACACAAGTATGAGACCTTTGAAAAGTTTAAGGAATTTCAGAATGAGGTTGAGAATCAACGTGATAGGAAAATCAAGTTCTTGCGATCAGATCGTGGGGGAGAATACTTGAGTCACGAATTTGGCACACACTTAAGAAAATGTGGAATAGTTTCACAACTCACGCCGCCTGGAACACCTCAGCGTAATGGTGTGTCCGAACGTCGTAATCACACTCTATTAGATATGGTGCGATCTATGATGTCTCTTACCGATTTACCGCTATCATTTTGGGGCTATACTTTAGAGACTGCCGCATTCACTTTAAATAGGGCTCCGTCAAAATCCGTTGAGATGACACCGTATGAATTATGGTTTGGGAAGAAACCTAAGCTGTCGTTTCTAAAAGTTTGGGGATGCGATGCTTATGTCAAGAAACTTCAACCTCAAAAGCTCGAACCCAAGTCGGAAAAATGCGTCTTCATAGGATACCCTAAAGAAACTGTTGGGTATACCTTCTACCTCAGATCCGAAGGCAAGATCTTTGTTGCCAAGAATGGGTCCTTTCTAGAGAAAGAGTTTCTCTCAAAAGAAATAAGTGGGAGGAAGGTAGAACTTGATGAAGTATTACCTCTTGAACCGGTAAGTGGCACAGCTCAAGAAAATGTTTCTGAGGTGCCTGCACCGACTAGAGAGGAAGTTGATGATGATGATCCTGAAACTTCAGATCAAGTTGCTACTGAACTTCGTAGGTCCACAAGGACACGTTCTGCACCAGAGTGGTACGGCAACCCTGTCTTGGAAATCATGTTGTTAGACAACGGTGAACCTTCGAACTATGAAGAAGCGATGGCAGGCCCGGATTCCGACAAATGGCTGGAAGCCATGAAATCCGAGATAGGATCCATGTATGAAACGAAGTATGGACTTTGACTGACTTGCCCTGATGAGGACATCAATACCATTGTTACACCCGCAGCCCCTACTGTTACATATACTGGACCAATTACTAGAGCTCGCGCACGCCAATTAAATTACCAGGTACTTTCGTTTCTTGGTAATGATTCTAATGTTCATGAGATTATGATGCTGCCTAAATTGGATACATTTGTTTTGCTTACAAATGAAGGGCCTAGCTTGGAGAAGGATGAACATTGGAGCAAGAACACGCATGGAGTTGATGGCATGCGCAAGGGGATCAAGAACGAAGTTACAAGTGATGATTTCAGGACTTTGAAGCCGCCATAAGGAGTGCATGAAGCCTTGGACGAAATATACAAGATGCCACTTCATAATATTCGTCCATAGGCTATTCTAGGTGCTGCGTCACCTTATTAATGGGCCAGGCCCATGTAATTTCGAAATACTTAAGTATAGGCTATTTTTAGAGTCCGTATGTGTGGGGAAACAAGAGTTAGGGTTGGTTTCGGACCCCACCCTCAAGGGCCACGAAATTCCCCCCTCTTCCTCCATATATACAGCCCTTAGGGCGTCGTTTAGACTTTGGGGTTTTGTTTAGATTAAAAGTTCGCCATAGCTGCAACTTCGCGTACTTCGTTTGTGTCCAACGACCAGACCAAGACGTCACAGAACCCCACCTTGATCAATAAAGCTTTCATCTTATATTCGCAATATCCCAATTGCAGTCTCAGTTTCTTGCTTGTTCTTCATTTGCTCGCAGGAAACAGACCCTCATGGTCAGGTTGATCGTGCTCCGGCGTGGTCAATAACCCTCGGAAGTTGGTTTAGCGGTTGCTAAGGCGCGACGTCTCGCACGTTCGTAGTCGGATCGTCAAGGTCGACTCCCAGAGAAAACGATAGCCACCATCTCATCGAAACATCGGGACACCTTAGCCTCTATCAAGTGGTATCAGATTTCCAGGTTGCTCGGTGAGATTTTACAGTTTTTCGTAGATTAGATCGAGTCTGTTCTTCATACCTACAGTCCACGAAAAAGCCAGAAAAAAAAAATCAGGGTTAGTTCATCATATCCGAACCAATCTGAGCCTTTGCATAATCTTTTTAGGGTTTTTGCTTTGTTGAATTTGCGGTTGCATCGTCGTGTCAAGTTGCTGGTCTTAGAGTCTAGTCTTTTAGAGTTTCGAGTTCTGGTCATAAGTTGTCACGCCGCCGCTGCACCATCATCATCGCCCATCTACCACTTTTGCTTATCCGCCACCGCTCTGAATCCATATCCATATACCACCACCAATCCGTATCCATATACCACCACCAATCTGTATCCATATACCACCACCGCTGCCATATACCACAACCATATATCCACCACCAATCCGAGTTCTTCTCATATTAGGTTTGTTCTTGAGATCAATCTAAATTCTGATTCGTGTTTCCTTGCCTGCGTAGGTCTCGGAAAAAAAAAGTCTGGAGACCCCCTGGCAGTTTTTAGGCCAAAATTTTCACGGGCAAGTTTTTTTTCCCTATCCTATTTTTAGGCTTTTCTGAGTCTTTTGAGCCACGTGCCATCATAGTGATTTTTTGTCGCACTTTTTCATCGTCGCTGCCCTGATTTCCGAAAAAAGTGAAAAAAAATTCGTGCCCATCCTATCAGTTTGACGAGGGAAGAGTTTTGAGACACTCGCCATTATAGTGATTTCTCGCAAAAAAAAGAGGAGCGCAAAAAAAGAGCGAAAAAAAGAGAGTTCCAGAGTGTGCTTTTCCCTTATTTACGTGCAGCGCCGTGATTTTGTTAGTGTTCTAGGCTCGCGTCTCTAGCACGGTCTAGCCTAGGACCAGCACAGTACCGTCGTTGAGCGTTTATTCAACTTTGCATCTCTGAATTGATTATTGCTGACCTTTTTTGCTACCATACTATAAGCCTTCCCAGCTCCACATACATCTACGTCGTGCGTTTGACTCTCCCTGGCAATCACTCTATCCAAGCTTTTGAGAGTTTTGACTACAACGGTTGCCGATCACCACCTGTTGCTGGGTAAGAACTGGTAAGAATTTGAGATTTGCTTGACGGATTTGTGACACCCGCCACCACCACCACTTGTTAGTAGTCTGTAGGATCATATTCTCGTGTGTTTCTATTGCTGCTAACCATGCCAGGATCACAAGCCGACGAGACTGACTGGGAGAACTTGACGAACAAGGAGCTTCATGATACGTTTCAACAAATGATGAGTGGACAGGTGCAAGATGTGATAAACAGATTTGAAGAGGCCATGGAGAAGATAGATGGCATGGAGAAGACGTTTGAAACAAAGCTCGATAACAAGTTTGCT
Organism: Triticum aestivum; assembly: GCF_018294505.1. NCBI lineage: Eukaryota > Viridiplantae > Streptophyta > Magnoliopsida > Poales > Poaceae > Triticum > Triticum aestivum. Next base: position 251,004,948 of record NC_057806.1, on the reverse strand, counting down.
GAATTGCTTTCGCGTTTTCCACCACCACCACCGGCTGCTCCTGCCGCACCTCTGCAACAACAGCAACAACATCGACTACCTCCACGTCGGGAAACAGCCCTCCGCCGAGCGAGCCGTGTCCCTCTTCAGTCGGGCCAAACTGATGGTGCCGCTGTTGATACTTTTGTGGCTCCTACTGCTGATGTGGAGGAGGATGATTATGTGGGAGATTATGAGGATGAGGTTGATCAAAATCAGAAGTACGTGCCACCACCAGCACAACAACCACCAGGTCGTCCACATGCAAATAATGGCAATGGTAGGGCTCACCCTCAGGTACGAGATCATGACCATCTCCCTAAACTAAAGTTGAATATTCCACCATTTGAGGGTAGATATGTTCCTGATATATATCTTACTTGGGAGTTAGAAACTGAACAACGATTTACATGTTTACAATATCCCGAGGAGAGACGTGTTCCTGCTGCTATTTGTGCATTCACTAGTTTTGCATGTGTTTGGTGGTCTGAGCATTGTAGATTATATCCTATTCCGGCTACTTGGGCTGCTTTGAAAACTGCTATGCGTACTCGTTGGGTTCCACCATATTATCAACGTGAATTACTTCAAAAATTGCAGCGCTTAAGACAGGGAAAAAATTCTGTAGAAGAATATTATCAGGAATTACAAACTGGCATGATTAGATGTGGTATTGTTGAGGAGAATGAAGCTATGCTTGCACGTTTTATGGGTGGATTAAATAGAGAGATTCAGACCATTCTAGAGTATAAGGAGTATACTAATATCACTCGTTTATTCCATCTTGCTTGTAAAGCTGAACGTGAAGTGCAGGATCGACAGGCATTGGCGCGGACTAACTTTTCTGCAGGTCGACCTTCATCATGGACACCACGTGCATCATCTACTTCCACACGTTCTGCTACACCGGCGCCTCCGTCGGCTGCCACCTCCAACCGTGATACAATAAAGCAGGCACAATCACCACTATCTACCAAGAGCACACCTTCTGGGCCTGCAAAGAGCTCTTCTTCATCCATGGCATCAACAGGGCAAACACATGATATTATTTGTCGACGTTGCAAAGGTGGAGGTCATTATGCGAGAGAATGCCCATCTAAGCGTGTGATGATTGTTACTGAGGATGGTGGGTATGAGTCCGCTAGTGACTATGATGAGGAGACTTGATAGAAGCGGGGGTGTCTCGATCTTTCGATGAGATGATAACTATCGATTTGGTGGAGACGACTTTGACGATTCGACTACAAACGTGCACGACGTTGCGCCTTAGCAATCGCTAAACCAACTCCGAGAGGTTATTGACCACGCCAGAGCACAATCAACCTGACCACGAAGGTCTATTCCTGCAAGCAATCGAAGAACAAGCAAGAATATGATAAAGCAATCTGAATATTGCGAATATAGATGAAGTATTGATAAAGGTGGGGATCCGTAAACGGTCTTGGTCTGGTCGTTGGACACAAACAAAGTTCACAAAGTTGCAATGGCTAACTTTTAACTAAACAAATCCCAAGGAAAAGCTACTAGATGGATCTACTTATATAGGAGCAAGGGGTGGCGGCCAAGGAGGTGGGAGGACGTCCCAAGGCATCCTAAAACTAAATCTAGGTCGTACAAGGCCAATGGGCCCAAGTGGAGGTGATGTAACACCTTTGGACTTGTAGTTTGACTCGGATTCTGCTGCAGCATCAGATTGTTTCGTCCACAACTCAATGCTCCGGACGAATTTGAAGGTGATTCCAATTGGGTTGGAAAGTGCACGAAATCTAGTTTCCAACAAAAAAAGAATCACCCAATTCGGAGTCCGTATGAAAAACTTGTGTGCGTTTTGAGTCAGGTGTGTCTGTGCAGTCCGAATCTGAATCCAGAACGTGAGAGACCTGGACTCTATCTTCTCTTGGGCCAAAAGTGACGTGAGAGAACTTTTTGGACAGCAAATAAACATCTCTTTCTTCCTTATCTTCATATGTGGATTGTACAAATGTCCCATACACCTGCAATTAGACAAAACACAAAAGTGTGTGAAGTATTTTTGTTCTGGATAACATAAATAGATTATTGAATAGTTTGCACTAGAAATCACCTGACAAATATGCATATATGCAATATTTTTGGTCATATCCAAGGTAGTCATGTCCTCATCATCCTCCCCTTCTTGAAAATAAAGCCGTCCTCGGCGTTGCTTAATCTGAAATGTGGCTAACAAAGGAGACAAGGTGTACATGTTGTATATGTATATGTCATCCATTTTTACTTCCCTTGATTTTTGCATATATGACACATGAATAGATGAGTAACTTGCATAGTTCATAAAATCTAAAGCCAAAAAATTAGCACAAGAAGTAGAAGGCATGAAAATATTGCAACTCAGTTTGCACATATAAGTGAAGCTCTTATTCATTTCAAAAGATTGACAATGTTCATCATTAAACCATCCCAACATTGGTGAATAAACCTTACTTGCATCAAATTTACATGCTACAACATGCTTAAATAAGCAAACATGCAATAAGTCATTCAACACAGAATCATCACCAAGATTAGAGGTCATATCAAAATGATTAAACTTTGGTTCTTTTGCATCAATAGTTAATTCAATGGGTGCACTCAAAATTGTTGGTATTTCAGTTGTTTGATCACATGGCAAAGTCAAATTATCAACGTAGTCCTCTAAAATAGGTGGTGTGATCAAAGTAGTGGGTAGCTCATCAGATGGTGCATTCAAATTGACAAGGCATTCATCATTCTCATGTAGAGATGGAAGATCAGTACCTTTGTCATTACCTCTTATGATCAACTCAGATGATGTAGCCACTCTCGGGGGCGATGGGTCACATGGTGGAGGTGATGTAGTCCTGACAACAACGGATGTGGTTGTCATAGTATGCCTAGTAGTTGAAGGAACAATCATATCAACTCTTGGAATGTGCACCGTGCGCTTGTTCTCCTCGTGGCCAACACGTCGTTTTATTTCCTGTTCAGCTTTGCAAGCAAGATGAAACAAATGGTCCATAGGATAACACTCTTCATGAATTAGTATCTCTTGAATATCACGGTTTAATCCTCCCCAAAATCTATCCATAAAATCATCTTCACTTTCGTCTAAAGAGGAATGCAACAAGGTAGTTTGTAAATCATCATAATATTTTGTTACAGTTTCACTACCTTGTTTTAAGTGTTGCAACTTCTTAATCATGTCACGAGTATAATAAGCAGGGACGAAAGTATGTCGCATGGCAAGTTTCAAATCATCCCAAGTAGTAGGTATATAATCAGGGTGTAACCGACAATATTCACTCCACCAAACCAAAGCATAACCAGTGAAAGAACCAACCGCAACCTTAACCTTTTTATGTTCATCGAAATTATGGGAAGCAAATATATTTTTTATGTCGAACTCTCATTCAATATATAAAGCAGGTTTAAAACGGCCATTAAATGGTGGCATAGATACATTAACCTGATCATGTGCATTTGGATGTTTGTGCACCTCTCGTGACGGTTGTGGTATTTGCAAAGGTGGTGGCACGTCTCCCGCGATTGACAAAGCCCATGAATTGACTCTGGATCCTGTCATGATTAGTAGAACAAGAAACAAAACCCAAAATAATGTTCCTATAACTACTAGGATGTGGTGGTAAAACGCTCACAGTAAAGCAAATATCAATGTCTTACAAGTTCTTACCATGCAGCAGGCGGTGATCGGCAACCAGCGGTGTCAAGTAACTCCGAATATTGAGAAAAGCGATTGCCAGGGGAGCATACGTATACACGGTGTAGAAATATGTGGAGCTGGGTTGGCTATATATGGTAGCAAAAGATTAGCAATAATCAATTCAAAGATGCAATGTTGAATAAACGCTCAACGACGGTACTGTGCTGGTCCTAGGCTAGACCGGACTAGAGACGCGAGCCTAGAACACTAATGAGGTCACGGCGTAGCACAACTAGCATCAATGAAGGATACTAAGTAGCTCTTGACAGCAAGATATAAGTGAAGATCACAACAGTAGTGAAGATAATGAGGTGAAACAACAGCCAATCAGGATATATCAACAACTTTGTCTCCAACTTTCCTCTGAAAAAGTTTGTGCCGATTTTTTTGTTTTTTTTTTCTTCTCTCTTTTTTTTCCTCACACTTTTTTTTCTTTCTCTCCTTTTTTTTTCTCTGACTTTTTTTCCTTTTTTTTCTCTCGTTTTTTTCTCTCTTTTTTTCTCCCTCTTTCCAAAACAAACTAGATAAGATGCAGATTGGATCAAGTGAAGATGTGAACGATCTCAACTATTATTATGACAATGAATGGTGGGTAGCACGTGGTGGAAATTAATAGATGGGATGGTGGACAGCGGAAGGGATAATGATGCAACGGCGGCGTGACTAATGTGAACAGAACTCGAAACTCTAAAGGAACTAGACACTAAGACCAGCAACTGACACGACGATGCAACCGATAATTCAACTATGCAAGCAACGAATAGAAAATTGCAAAGGCTCAGACTGGCTTGGATAAAGGATGAACAGATCTAACTTTTTTTGTGGCTTTTTCATGAACTATAGGTATGAATGACAGATGCGATCTAAACTATGAAAAACTGTAAAATCTCACCGAGCAACCTGAAAACTGATACCACTTGATAGAGGCGGGGTGTCCCGATCTTTCGATGAGATGATACTACCGATTTGGTGGAGACGACTTTGACGATCCGACTACAAACGTGCACGACGTTCCGCCTTAGCAATCGCTAAACCAATCTCCTGAGGTTATTAACCACGCCGGAGCACGATCAACCTGACCACGAAGGTCTATTCCTGCAAGCAATCGAAGAACGAGCAAGAATATGATAAAAGCAATCTGAATATTGCGAATATATATGAAGTATTAATAAAGGTGGGGATCCGTAAGCGGTCTTGGTCTGGTCGTTGGACACAAACGAAGTACACGAAGTTGCAATGGCTAACTTTTAACTAAACAAATCGCAAGGAAAAAGCTACTAGATGGATCTACTTATATAGGAGCAAGGGGTGGCGGCCAAGGAGGTGGGAGGACGTCCCAAGGCAGCCTAAAACTAAATCTAGGTCGTACAAGGCCAATGGGCCCAAGTGGAGGTGATGTAACACCTTTGGACTTGTAGTTTGACTCGGATTCTGCTGCAGCATCAGATTGTTTCGTCCACAACTCAACGCTCCGGACGCATTTGAAGGTGATTCCAACTGGGTTGGAAAATGCACGAAATCTAGTTTCCAACAAAAAAAGAATGACCCAATTCGGAGTCCGTATGAAAAACTTGTGTGCGTTTTGAGTCAGGTATGTCTGTGCAGTCCGAATCTGAATCCAGAACGTGAGAGACTTGGACTCTATCTTCTCTTGGGCCAAAAGTGACGTGAGAGAACTTTTTGAACAGCAAATAAACATCTCTTTCTTCCTTATCTTCATATGTGGATTGTACAAATGTCCCATACACCTGCAATTAGACAAAACACAAAAGTGTGTGAAGTATTTTTGTTCTGGATAACATAAATAGATTATTGAATAGTTTGCACTAGAAATCACCTGACAAATATGCATATATGCAATATTTTTGGTCATATCCAAGGTAGTCATGTCCTCATCATCCTCCCCTTCTTGAAAATAAAGCCGTCCTCGGCGTTGCTTAATCTGAAATGTGGCTAACAAAAGAGACAAGGTGTACATGTTGTATATGTATATGTCATCCATTTTTACTTCCCTTGATTTTTGCATATATGACACATGAATAGATGAGTAACTTGCATAGTTCATAAAATCTAAAGCCAAAAAATTAGCACAAGAAGTAGAAGGCATGAAAATATTGCAACTCAGTTTGCACATATAAGTGAAGCTCTTATTCATTTCAAAAGATTGCCAATGTTCATCATTAAACCATCCCAACATTGGTGAATAAACCTTACTTGCATCAAATTTACATGCTACAACATGCTTAAATATGCAAACATGCAATAAGTCATTCAACACAGAATCATCACCAAGATTAGAGGTCATATCAAAACGATTAAACATTGGTTCTTTTGCATCAATAGTTAATTCAATGGGTGCACTCAAAATTGTTGATATTTCAGTTGTTTGATCACATGGCAAAGTCAAATTATCAACGTAGTCCTCTAAAATAGGTGGTGTGATCAAAGTAGTAGGTAGCTCATCAGATGGTGTATTCAAATTGACAAGGCATTCATCATTCTCATGTAGAGATGGAATATCAGTACCTTTGTCATTACCTCTTATGATCAACTCAGATGATGTAGCCACTCTCAGGGGCGATGTGTCACATGGTGGAGGTGATGTAGTCCTGACAACAACGGATGTGGTTGTCATAGTATGCCTAGTAGTTGAAGGAACAATCATATCAACTCTTGGAATGTGCACCGTGCGCTTGTTCTCCTCGTGGCCAACACGTCGTTTTATTTCCTGTTCAGCTTTGCAAGCAAGATGAAACAAATGGTCCATAGGATAACACTCTTCATGAATTAGTATCTCTTGAATATCACGGTTTAATCCTCCCCAAAATCTATCCATAAAATCATCTTCACTTTCTTCTAAAGAGGAATGCAACAAGGTAGTTTGTAAATCATCATAATATTTTGTTACAGTTTCACTACCTTGTTTTAAGTGTTGCAACTTCTTAATCATGTCACGAGTATAATAAGCAGGGACGAAAGTATGTCGCATGGCAAGTTTCAAATCATCCCAAGTAGTAGGTATATAATCAGGGTGTAACCAACAATATTCACTCCACCAAACCAAAGCATAACCAGTGAAAGAACCAACCGCAACCTTAACCTTTTTATGTTCATCGAAATTATGGGAAGCAAATATATTTTTTATGTCGAACTCCCATTCAATATATAAAGCAGGTTTAAAACGGCCATTAAATGGTGGTATAGATACATTAACGTGATCATGTGCATTTGGATGTTTGTGCACCTCTCGTGACGGTTGTGGTATTTGCAAAGGTGGTGGCACGTCTCCCGCGATCGACAAAGCCCATGAATTGACTCTGGATCCTGTCATGATTAGTAGAACAAGAAACAAAACCCAAAAATAATGTTCCTATAACTACTAGGATGTGGTGGTAAAACGCTCACAGTAAAGCAAATATCAATGTCTTACAAGTTCTTACCATGCAGCAGGCGGTGATCGGCAACCAGCGGTGTCAAGTAACTCCGAATATTGAGTAAAGCGATTGCCACGGGAGCGTACGTATACACGGTGTAGAAATATGTGGAGCTGGGTTGGCTATTATGGTAGCAAAAGATTAGCAATAATCAATTCAAAGATGCAATGTTGAATAAACGCTCAACGACGGTACTGTGCTGGTCCTAGGCTAGACCGGACTAGAGACGCGAGCCTAGAACACTAATGAGGTCACGGCGTAGCACAACTAGCATCAATAAAGGATATTAAGTAGCTCTTGACAGCAAGATATAAGTGAAGATCACAACGGCAGTGAAGATAATGATGAAAAACAACTGCCAAGCAGGATATACAACAACTCTCTCTCCAACTTTTCTCTTGAAAAGTTTGAGACAGTTTTCTGATAAATTCTTTCAAAGAATGCTACTAACTCAAGCTTTCCAATGCAAAAAGAATCACTCAATTCCGAGTTGATATGAGGAGTCAAAGAATTCTAAAACTGGCCTAAAAAATTGGAACAAGCTGTGTTCACGAACTTCGGAGGGCAAAAAGACCTATTTAGAAGCCGATTTTGAGGTGTCAAATATTGAACTAGCTTCTGCAACTATTTAGATGCGACTCGTCGCTATCTTCAATTTGAGTACTCATGGAGCCAAAACGGACTTCGTATGAGGAAGATACACCTGTTTTACTGAACAGTGCGCAAAACAGATTCCAATCCGAATTCAGGTACGAGATTGATTCTAGATAGATCCAATTTTTTTTCTTCTCTCTTTTTCTTCTCACGCTTTTTTTTTCTTTTTCTTCTCCCTCTTTTTCTTTTTTTTCCTTTCCTTTTTTCTCTCTTTTTTTTCTTTATATTCTTTTTCTCCCTCTTTCCAAGACAAACTAGATAAGATGCAGATTCGATCAGGCGAAGATGTGAGTGACCTCAACTATGATTATGACAATAAACAGTGCGTAGCACGTGGTGGAAATTGGTGGATGGGATGGTGGACAGCCGATGGGATAATGATGCAGCGGCTGCGTGACTAATGTGAACAGAACTCGAAACTCTAAAGGAACTAGACACTAAGACCAGCAACTCGACACGGCGATGCAACCGATAATTCAATAATGCAAACAATGAAAAGAAAATTGCAAAGGCTCAGTCTGGCTAGGACAAAGGATGAATAGATCTAACTTTTGTTTTGTGGCTTTTTCTTGGACAATAGGTAAGAAAATAAATCTAATCTAGGAAAAACTGGAAATTCTCACCGAGCAACCTGAAAACTGAAAATAAATTCTGTACACCATGGTAGAAACAATCACTATACTCTTGTTCATAAGGATAAAAATATTACTTTGCTTCCTATGACTCCTGATTCCATTTTGAAAGATGATATTAATAGAGCTAATAAAGCAAAACAGGAGAAGAATAAGAGTGAAAATCAGATTGTGGCAAAAGAATTTGAGCAACAAATGAAGCCTAATAATAAACCATCTAGTGTTGCTTCTGAAATTAAATTGAAAAGTGCATGTTTATTTGCCACCAAATCTGATATTGATGAGCTAGATTTCAGCAAATCTGTTTGCTATGCTTTTGTGTGCAAAGAGGCATTATTTTCATTCGAGGACGTGCCTTCCTCTTTGCCTCCTGCTGTCACTAACATTTTGCAGGAGTTCGCTGACGTATTTCCACAAGACGTGCCACCGGGATTACCGCCTATTCGAGGGATTGAGCATCAGATTGACTTAATTCCCGGTGCTTCACTGCCAAACCGTGCACCATACCGTACCTATCCAGAGGAGACGAAGGAGATTATGCGTCAAGTACAAGAGCTTCTCGACAAAGGTTATATACGCGAATCCCTTAGTCCTTGTGTTGTTCCTATTATTCTAGTGCCGAAAAAGGATGTTACATCACGTATGTGTGTTGATTGTAGAGGCATTAATAATATTACTATTCGTTATCGTCATCCTATTCCTAGGCTAGATGATATGCTTGATGAATTGAGTGGCTCTACAATATTCTCCAAAGTTGATTTGCGTAGTGGCTACCATCAAATTCGTATGAAATTGGGAGATGAATGGAAAACAGCATTTAAAACTAAGTTTGGATTATATGAGTGGTTAGTCATGCCTTTTGGGTTAACTAATGCACCTAGTACTTTCATGAGATTAATGAACGAAGTTTTACGTGCTTTCATTGGACGATTTGTGGTAGTTTACTTTGATGACATATTGATTTATAGCAGATCTTTGGAAGAACATTTGGAACATTTACATGCTGTTTTTATTGCTCTACGTGATGCACGTTTGTTTGGTAACCTTGGGAAGTGCACCTTTTGCACCGACCGAGTATCTTTTCTTGGCTATGTTGTTACTCCACAGGGAATTGAAGTTGACAAAGCCAAGATTGAAGCTATTGAGAGTTGGCCGCAGCCCAAAACGGTCACACAAGTGAGGAGTTTTCTTGGCCTCGCTGGATTCTATAGGCGTTTTGTGAGAGATTTCAGCACCATTGCTGCACCTCTCAACGAGCTTACAAAGAAGGATGTGCCTTTTGTTTGGGGTACCGCACAGGAAGAAGCCTTCACGGTATTGAAAGATAAGTTGACACATGCTCCTTTACTCCAACTTCCTGATTTTAATAAGACTTTTGAGCTTGAATGTGATGCTAGTGGAATTGGATTAGGAGGTGTGTTATTACAAGATGGCAAACCTATTGCATACTTTTCTAAAAAATTGAGTGGGCCTAGTCTGAATTATTCTACTTATGATAAAGAATTATATGCTCTTGTTCGGACTTTAGAAACATGGCAACATTATTTATGGCCCAAAGAATTTGTTATACATTCTGATCATGAATCTTTGAAACATATTAAAAGTCAAGCTAAACTGAATCGTAGACATGCTAAATGGGTTGAATTCATTGAGACTTTCCCTTATGTCATTAAACACAAGAAGGGAAAAGAAAATGTTATTGCTGATGCATTGTCTCGTCGCTATACTATGCTTTCACAACTTGACTTCAAAATATTTGGTTTGGAGACCATCAAAGATCAATATGTGCATGATGCTGATTTTAAAGATGTAATGCAGAATTGTAAAGAAGGAAGAATGTGGAACAAGTTTCTCGTTAACGATGGATTTGTGTTTCGTGCTAACAAGCTGTGCATTCCAGCTAGCTCCGTTCGTCTTTTGTTGTTGCAGGAGGCGCATGGAGGAGGATTAATGGGACACTTTGGCGTGAAGAAGACGGAGGACGTACTTGCTACACATTTCTTTTGGCCAAAGATGAGACGGGATGTTGAGCGTTTTATTGCTCGATGCACTACATGTCAAAAAGCTAAGTCACGACTCAATCCTCATGGTTTATATATGCCTTTGCCTGTACCTAGTGTTCCTTGGGAGGATATATCTATGGACTTTGTTTTAGGTTTACCTCGAACAAAGAAGGGGAGGGATAGCATATTTGTTGTCGTGGATAGATTCTCGAAAATGGCACACTTTATACCATGTCATAAAAGCGATGATGCTGTTAATGTTGCTGATTTGTTCTTTCGTGAAATTATTCGCTTGCATGGTGTGCCAAATACTATTGTTTCAGATCGTGATACTAAATTTCATAGCCACTTTTGGAGATGTTTATGGGCTAAGTTGGGGACTAAACTGCTTTTTAGTACTACTTGTCACCCCCAAACTGATGGACAAACTGAAGTAGTCAATAGAACATTGTCTACTATGCTTAGGGCTGTTTTGAAGAGTAATAAGAAAATGTGGGAGGAATGCTTGCCTCATATTGAATTTGCTTATAATCGTTCATTGCATTCTACTACTAAGATGTGCCCTTTTGAAGTTGTGTATGGTTTCCTACCTCGTGCACCTATTGATTTGTTGCCTCTTCCATCTTCGGAGAAGGTTAATTTTGATGCTAAACAACGTGCTGAATTGATTTTAAAAATGCATGAGTTAACTAAGGAAAACATTGAGCGTATGAATGCCAAATATAAACTTGCTGGAGATAAGGGTAGAAAACATGTTGTGTTTGCACCTGGAGATCTTGTTTGGTTACATTTGCGTAAGGATAGATTTCCTGATTTGCGCAAATCAAAGCTCATGCCACGGGCTGATGGTCCCTTTAAGGTGTTCGAGAAAATAAATGATAATGCATATAAACTTGAGCTGCCTGCAGATTTTGGGGTTAATCCCACTTTTAACATTGCAGATTTGAAGCCTTATTTGGGTGAGGAAGATGAGTTTCCATCGAGGACGACTTCATTTCAAGAAGGGGAGGATGATGAGGACATCAATACCATTGTTACACCCACAGGCCCTGCTGCTATACATACTGGACCAATTACTAGAGCTCGCGCACGCCAACTAAATTACTAGGTACTTTCGTTTCTTGGCAATGATTCTAATGTTCATGAGAATATGATGCTGCCTAAATTGGATACATTTGTTTTGCTTAGAAATGAAGGGCCTAGCTTGGAGAAGGATGAACATTGGAGCAAGAACAAGCATGGAGATGATGGCATGCGCAAGGGGAACAAGAACGGAGTTACAAGTGATGATTCCAGGACTTTGAAGCCACCATAATGGGTGCATGAAGCCTTGGACGAAATATACAAGATGCCACTTCATAAATTTCGTCCCGAGGCTATTTTAGGTGCTGCGTCACCTTATCATTGGGCCAGGCCCATGTAATTTCGAAATACATAAGTATAGGCTATTTTTAGAGTCCGTATGTGTGGGGAAACAAGAGATAGGGTTGATTTCGGACCCCTCCACCAAGGGCCACGAAATTCCCCCCTCTTCCTCCATATATACAGCCCTTAGGGCATCGTTTAGACTTTGGGTTTTGTGTAGATTAAAAGTTCGTCATAGCTGCAACTTCGCGTACTTCGTTTGTGTTCAACGACCAGACAAAGGCATCACAGAACCCCACCTTGATCAATAAAGCTTTCATCTTATATTCGCAATATCCAGATTGCAATCTTAGTTTCTTGCTTGTTCTTCGTTTGCTCGCAGGAAACAGACCCTCGTGGTCAGGTTGATCGTGCTCCGGCGTGGTCAATAACCTCTCGGAGTTGGTTTAGCGATTGCTAAGGCGCGACGTCCTCGCACGTTCGTAGTCGGATCGTCAAAGTCGACTTCCACCAAAGCGATATCCATCATCTCATCGAAAGACGGGACACCTTTGCCTCTATCAAGTGGACTTTGGCTGTTATTACACGTGAAGAACACGGTGGAGACGATTCTGATCATGAGACGCAATACATGGCTCCTGAAGATGCTGACAGGTATGAATGTTTAGTTGCTCAACGTGTTTTGAGTGTGCAGGTTACACAAGCTGAGCAAAATCAGAGGCATAATTTGTTCCATATAAAGGGAGTTGTGAAGGAACATTCTGTTCGCCTGATCATAGATGGAGGGAGCTGCAATAACTTGGCTAGCATGGAGATGGTGGAGAAGCTATCTCTCACCACAAGACCACATCCACATCCTTACTACATCCAGTGGTTCAACAACAGCGGCAAGGTTAAGGTAACACGTACTGTTCGTGTGCATTTTAGTATCTCTACATATGCTGATTGTGTTGATTGTGATGTGGTACCTATGCAAGCATGTTCCTTATTACTTGGTAGACCATGGCAATTTGATAAAAATTCTGTACACCATGGTAGAAACAATCTGTATACTCTTGTTCATAACCATAAAAATATTACTTTGCTTCCTATGACTCCTGATTCCATTTTGAAAGATGATATTAATAGAGCTAATAAAGCAAAACAGGAGACAAATAAGAGTGAAAATCAGATTGTGGCAAAAGAATTTGAGCACCAAATGAAGCCTAATAATAAACCATCTACTGTTGTTTCTGAAATTAAATTGAAAAGTGCATGTTTACTCGCCACCAAATCTGATATTGATGAGCTAGATTTTAGCAAATCTGTTTGCTATACTTTTGTGTGCAAAGAGGCATTATTTTCATTCGAGGATGTGCCTTCCTCTTTGCCCCCTGCTGTCACTAACATTTTGCAGGAGTTCGCTGACATCTTTCCACAAGACGTGCCACTGGGATTACCACCTATTCGAGGGATTGAGCATCAAATTGACTTAATTCCCGGTGCTTCGCTACCCAACCGTGCACCATACCATACCAATCCAGAGGAGACGAAGGAGATTATGCGTCAAGTACAAGAACTGCTCGACAAAGGTTATATACGCGAATCCCTTAGTCCTTGTGCTGTTCCTATCATTTTAGTGCCGAAAAAGGATGGTACGTCGCGTATGTGCGTTGATTGTAGAGGCATTAATAATATTACTATTCGTTATCGTCATCCTATTCCTAGGCTAGATGATATGCTTGATGAATTGAGTGGCTCTACAATATTCTCCAAAGTTGATTTGCGTAGTGGATACCATCAAATTCATATGAAATTGGGTGATGAATGGAAAACAGCATTTAAAACTAAGTTTGGATTATATGAGTGGTTAGTCATGCCTTTTGGGTTAACTAATGCACCTAGTACTTTCATGAGGTTAATGAACGAAGTTTTACGTGCTTTCATTGGACGATTTGTGGTAGTTTACTTTGATGACATATTGATTTATAGCAAATCTTTGGAGGAACATTTGGAACATTTACGTGCTGTTTTTATTGCTCTACGTGATGCATGTTTGTTTGGAAACCTTGGAAAGTGCACCTTTTGCACCGACCGAGTATGTTTTCTTGGCTATGTTGTTACTCCACAGGGAATTGAAGTTGATAAAGCCAAGATTGAAGCTATTGAGAGTTGGCCGCAGCCCAAAACGGTCACACAAGTGAGGAGTTCCTTGGCCTTGCTGGTTTCTATAGGCGTTTTGTGAGAGATTTCAGCACCATTGCCGCACCTCTCAACGAGCTTACAAAGAAGGATGTGCCTTTTGTTTGGGGTACCGCACAGGAAGAAGCCTTCACAGTATTGAAAGATAAGTTGACACATGCTCCTTTACTCCAACTTCCTAATTTCAATAAGACTTTTGAGCTTGAATGTGATGCTAGTGGAATTGGATTAGGAGGTGTGTTATTACAAGATGGAAAACCTGTTGCATACTTTTCTGAAAAATTGAGTGGGCCTAGTCTGAACTATTCTACTTATGATAAAGAATTATATGCTCTTGTTCGGACCTTAGAAACATGGCAACATTATTTATGGCCCAAGGAATTTGTTGTACATTCTCATCATGAATCTTTGAAACACATTAAAAGTCAAGCAAAACTGAACCGTAGACATGCTAAATGGGTTGAATTCATTGAGACTTTCCCTTATGTCATTAAACACAAGAAGGGTAAAGAAAATGTTATTGTTGATGCCTTGTCTCGTCGTTATACCATGCTTTCACAACTTGACTTTAAAATATTTGGTTTGGAGACCATCAAAGATCAATATGTTCATGATGCTGAATTTAAAGATGTATTGCAGAATTGTAAGGAAGGGAGAACTTGGAACAAGTTCGTTCTTAACAATGGATTTGTGTTTCGTGCTAACAAGCTATGCATTCCTGCTAGCTCCGTTCGTCTTTTGTTGTTGCAGGAGGCGCATGGAGGAGGATTAATGGGACACTTTGGCGTCAAGAAGACGGAGGATATACTTGCTACACATTTCTTTTGGCCAAAGATGAGACGGGATGTTGAGCGTTTTGTTGCTCGCTGCACTACATGTCAAAGAGCTAAGTCACGACTCAATCCTCATGGTTTATATATGCCTTTGCCTGTACCTAGTGTTCCTTGGGAGGATATATCTATGGACTTTGTTTTAGGTTTACCTCGAACAAAGAAGGGGAGGGATAGCATATTTGTTGTCGTGGATAGGTTCTCGAAAATGGCACACTTTATACCATGTCATAAAAGCGATGATGCTGTTAATGTTGCTGATTTGTTCTTTCGTGAAATTATTCGCTTACATGGTGTGCCAAGTACTATTGTTTCAGATCGTGATACTAAATTTCTTAGCCACTTTTGGAGATGTTTATGGGCTAAGTTGGGGACTAAGCTGCTTTTTAGTACTACTTGTCACCCCCAAACTGATGGATAAACTGAAGTAGTCAATAGAACATTGTCTACTATGCTTAGGGTTGTTTTGAAGAATAACAAGAAAATGTGGGAAGAATGCTTGCCTCATATTGAATTTGCTTATAATCGTTCATTGCATTCTACTACTAAGATGTGCCCTTTTGAAATTGTGTATGGTTTCCTACCTCGTGCACCTATTGATTTGTTGCCTCTTCCATTTTCAGAGAAGGTTAATTTTGATGCTAAAGAACGTTCTGAATTGATTTTAAAAATGCATGAGTTAACGGAAAACATTGAGCGTATGAATGCTAAATATAAACTTGCTGGAGATAAGGGTAGAAAACATGTTGTGTTTGCGCCTGGAGATCTGATGAGGACATGACTACCTTGGATATGACCAAAAATATTGCATATATGCATATTTGTCAGATGATTTCTAGTGCAAACTATTCAATAATCTATTTGTGTTATCCAAAACAAAAATACTTCACACACTTTTGTGTTTTGTCTAATTGCAGGTGTATGGGACATTTGTACAATCCACATACGAAGATAAGGAAGAAAGAGATGTTTATTTGCTGTCCAAAAAGTTCTCTCACGTCACTTTTGGCCCACGAGAAGATAGAGTCCAAGTCTCTCACGTTCTGGATTCAGATTCGGACTGCACAGACATACCTGACTCAAAACGCACACAAGGTTTTCATACGGACTCCGAATTGGGTGATTCTTTTTTTGTTGGAAACTAGATTTCGTGCACTTTCCAACCCAAGTGGAATCACCTTCAAATTCGTCCGGAGCGTTGAGTTGTGGACGAAACAATCTGATGCTGCAGTAGAATCCGAGTCAAACTACAAGTCCAAAGGTGTTACATCACCTCCACTTGGGCCCATTGGCCTTGTACGACCTAGATTTAGTTTTAGGCTGCCTTGGAACGTCCTCCCACCTCCTTGGGCGCCACCCCTTGCTCCTATATAAGTAGATCCATCTAGTAGCTTTTCCTTGGGATTTGTTTAGTTAAAAGTTAGCCATTGCAACTTCGTGTACTTCGTTTGTGTCCAACGACCAGACCAAGACCGCTTACGGATCCCCACCTTTACCAATACTTCATATATACTCGCAATATTCAGATTGCTTTTATCATATTCTTGCTTGTTCTTCGATTGCTTGCAGGAATAGACCTTCGTGGTCAGGTTGATTGTGCTCCAGCGTGGTCAATAACCTCTCGGAGTTGGTTTAGCGATTGCTAAGGCGCAATGTCGTGCACGTTTGTAGTCGGATCGTCAAAGTCATCTTCACCAAATCGATAGTTATCATCTCATCGAAAGATCGGGACACCCCGCCTCTATCAAGTGGTATCAGTTTTCAGGTTGCTCGGTGAGAATTTCCAGTTTTCCTAGATTAGATTTACTTTCTTACCTATTGTCCAAGAAAAAGCCACAAAAAAGAGTTAGATCTATTCATCCTTGGTCCAAGCCAGTCTGAGCCTTTGCAATTTTCTTTTCATTGATTGCATAGTTGAATTATCGATTGCATCGTCGTGTCGAGTTGCTGGTCTTAGTGTCTAGTTCGTTTAGAGTTTCGAGTTCTGTTCACATTAGTCACGCCACCGCTGCATCATTATCTCTTCCGCTGTCCACCACCCATCCATCAATTTCCACCACGTGCTACCCACCATTCATTGTCATAATAATAGTTGAGATCGTTCACATCTTCACTTGATCCAATCTGCATCTTATCTAGTTTGTTTTGGAAAGAGGGAGAAAAAAAGAGAGAAAAAAAAAGAGAGAGAAAAAGAGAGAAAAAAAGGAAAAAAAAAGTCAGAGAAAAAAAAGGAGAGAAAGAAAAAAAAAGTGTGAGGAAAAAAAAGAGAGAAGAAAAAAAAACAAAAAAATCGACACAAACTTTTTCAGAGGAAAGTTGGAGACAAAGTTGTTGATATATCCTGCTTGGCTGTTGTTTCACCTCATTATCTTCACTGCTGTTGTGATCTTCACTTATATCTTGCTGTCAAGAGCTACTTAGTATCCTTCATTGATGCTAGTTGTGCTACACCGTGACCTCATTAGTGTTCTAGGCTCGCGTATCTAGTCCGGTCTAGCCTAGGACCAGCACAGTACCGTCGTTGAGCGTTTATTCAACATTGCATCTTTGAATTGATTATTGCTAATCTTTTGCTACCATATATAGCCAACCCAGCTCCACATATTTCTACACCGTGTATACGTACGCTCCCCTGGCAATCGCTTTACTCAATATTCGGAGTTACTTGACACCGCTGGTTGCCGATCACCGCCTGCTGCATGGTAAGAACTTGTAAGACATTGATATTTGCTTTACTGTGAGCGTTTTACCACCACATCCTAGTAGTTATAGGAACATTATTTTTGGGTTTTGTTTCTTGTTCTACTAATCATGACAGGATCCAGAGTCAATTCATGGGCTTTGTCGATCGCGGGAGACGTGCCACCACCTTTGCAAATACCACAACCGTCACGAGAGGTGCACAAACATCCAAATGCACATGATCAGGTTAATGTATCTATACCACCATTTAATGGCCGTTTTAAACCTGCTTTATATATTGAATGGGAGTTCGACATAAAAAATATATTTGCTTCCCATAATTTCAATGAACATAACAAGGTTAAGGTTGCGGTTGGTTCTTTCACTGGTTATGCTTTGGTTTGGTGGAGTGAATATTGTCGGTTACACCCTGATTATATACCTACTACTTGGGATGATTTGAAACTTGCCATGCGACATACTTTCGTCCCTGATTATTATACTCGTGACATGATTAAGAAGTTGCAACACTTAAAACAAGGTAGTGAAACTATAACAAAATATTATGATGATTTACAAACTACCTTGTTGCATTCCTCTTTAGAAGAAAGTGAAGATGCTTTTATGGATAGATTTTGGGGAGGATTAAACCGTGATATTCAAGAGATACTAATTCATGAAGAGTGTTATCCTATGGACCATTTGTTTCATCTTGCTTGCAAAGCTGAACAGGAAATAAAACGACGTGTTGGCCACGAGGAGAACAAGCGCACGGTGCACATTCCAAGAGTTGATATGATTGTTCCTTCAACTACTAGGCATACTATG
Source organism: Triticum aestivum (assembly GCF_018294505.1). Classification (NCBI taxonomy): domain Eukaryota; kingdom Viridiplantae; phylum Streptophyta; class Magnoliopsida; order Poales; family Poaceae; genus Triticum; species Triticum aestivum. The sequence continues at coordinate 250,986,606 of NC_057806.1, read as the reverse complement.
ACAACCACATCCGTTGTTGTCAGGACTACATCACCTCCACCATGTGACACATCGCCCCCGAGAGTGGCTACATCATCTGAGTTGATCATAAGAGGTAATGACAAAGGTACTGATCTTCCATCTCTACATGAGAATGATGAATGCCTTGTCAATTCGAATGCACCATCTGATGAGCTACCCACTACTTTGATCACACCACCTATTTTAGAGGACTACGTTGATAATTTGACTTTGCCATGTGATCAAACAACTGAAATACCAACAATTTTGAGTGCACCCATTGAATTAACTATTGATGCAAAAGAACCAATGTTTAATCATTTTGATATGACCTCTAATCTTGGTGATGATTCTGTGTTGAATGACTTATTGCATGTTTGCTTATTTAAGCATGTTGTAGCATGTAAATTTGATGCAAGTAAGGTTTATTCACCAATGTTGGGATGCTTTAATGATGAACATTGTCAATCTTTTGAAATGAATAAGAGCTTCACTTATATGTGCAAACTGAGTTGCAATATTTTCATGCCTTCTACTTCTTGTGCTAATTTTTTGGCTTTAGATTTTATGAACTATGCAAGTTACTCATCTATTCATGTGTCATATATGCAAAAATCAAGGGAAGTAAAAATGGATGACATATACATATACAACATGTACACCTTGTCTCTTTTGTTAGCCACATTTCAGATTAAGCAACGCCGAGGACGGCTTTATTTTCAAGAAGGGGAGGATGATGAGGACATGACTACCTTGGATATGACCAAAAATATTGCATATATGCATATTTGTCAGGTGATTTCTAGTGCAAACTATTCAATAATCTATTTGTGTTATCCAGAACAAAAATACTTCACACACTTTTGTGTTTTGTCTAATTGCAGGTGTATGGGACATTTGTACAATCCACATACGAAGATAAGGAAGAAAGAGATGTTTATTTGCTGTCCAAAAAGTTCTCTCACGTCACTTTTGGCCCACGAGAAGATAGAGTCCAAGTCTCTCACGTTCTGGATTCAGATTCGGACTGCACAGACATACCTGACTCAAAACGCACACAAGGTTTTCATACGGACTCCGAATTGGGTGATTCTTTTTTTGTTGGAAACTAGATTTCGTGCACTTTCCAACCCAAGTGGAATCACCTTCAAATTCGTCCGGAGCGTTGAGTTGTGGACGAAACAATCTGATGCTGCAGCAGAATCCGAGTCAAACTACAAGTCCAAAGGTGTTACATCACCTCCACTTGGGCCCATTGGCCTTGTACGACCTAGATTTAGTTTTAGGCTGCCTTGGAACGTCCTCCCACCTCCTTGGGCGCCACCCCTTGCTCCTATATAAGTAGATCCATCTAGTAGCTTTTCCTTGGGATTTGTTTAGTTAAAAGTTAGCCATTGCAACTTCGTGTACTTCGTTTGTGTCCAACGACCAGACCAAGACCGCTTACGGATCCCCACCTTTATCAATACTTCATATATACTCGCAATATTCAGATTGCTTTTATCATATTCTTGCTTGTTCTTCGATTGCTTGCAGGAATAGACCTTCGTGGTCAGGTTGATTGTGCTCCAGCGTGGTCAATAACCTCTCGGAGTTGGTTTAGCGATTGCTAAGGCGCAACGTCGTGCACGTTTGTAGTCGGATCGTCAAAGTCATCTTCACCAAATCGATAGTTATCATCTCATCGAAAGATCGGGACACCCCGCCTCTATCAAGATCTTCTTTGGTTACAATTGCGTAAAGATAGATTTCCTAATCTGCGCAAATCAAAGCTAATGCCACGTGCTGATGGTCCTTTTAAGGTGTTAGAGAAAATAAATGATAATGCATATAAACTTGAGCTACCTGTAGATTTTGGGGTTAGTCCCACTTTTAACATTGCAGATTTGAAGCCTTATTTGGGTGAGGAAGATGCGCTTCCGTCGAGGACGACTTCATTTCAAGAAGGGGAGGACGATGAGGACATCAATACCATTGTTACACCCACAGCCCCTACTGTTACATATACTGGACCAATTACTAGAGCTCGCGCACGCCAATTAAATTACCAGGTACTTTCCTTTCTTGGTAATGATTCTAATGTTCATGAGATTATGATGCCGCCTAAATTGGATACATTTGTTTTGCTTACAAATGAAGGGCCTAGCTTGGAGAAGGATGAACATTGGAGCAAGAACACGCATGGAGTGATGAGGACATCAATACCATTGTTACACCCACAGCC